>NW_017386059.1:365771-479940 GCF_000237925.1 Schistosoma mansoni
GTGAGGAAATGTGAACACTAATAACACTAATCCAGTATTATAATCTTGGTTATTAGTGTTCACATTTCCTCACGGAATTAGTACTTTGACAAAACATTTTCACACATTCTCTGTTTGTTG
Source organism: Schistosoma mansoni (assembly GCF_000237925.1). NCBI lineage: Eukaryota > Metazoa > Platyhelminthes > Trematoda > Strigeidida > Schistosomatidae > Schistosoma > Schistosoma mansoni. Next base: position 365,892 of record NW_017386059.1, read on the forward strand.
TACATTTTGACATCGATCTATTGAGCTAAAATAATTTTTTTTTAATGATAATTATGACTGATGGTCAAGTTGTTTTCCATAACCTACGATACACAACAAGATTTGAATAAGGATTTCTGGAAAGGACGAAACCATAACTTTTAAATTTTGGAATAGATTTACAGCTATCGATATGTGTCAACACAACAATACTAAAAAAATCAGTGAGAAGTACTTGTAGAACAGAATATGTATCTCTTTATGAAAGTCTCCATTAAAATAAGATTGCTTTGAGCATAATTACGTTGACTGATACTAATGAAATATTTAATGCGAAACACTACCGTTTGAAAGCTAACATCTTTTTAAATAGAAATGTAATAAATTAACTATTTTATACTTACTTCCATTTTCGGTTCCAAATTCTGCGTTACATAACGATAAGCATCTTCGAAGAATCCTTTGAAACTATTAAATATTGATTCAGTTACACTTGGTGAACGAGTTCTAAGCCATCCTATTGAGTAAACAAACAAGGAAGAATTCAAGAAGAAGACATTTTGCTATAATCTTGAGCTTTGACATTTACAGCAGGCTCCAAACTCATTTCAAAATTAAAATAACACAAAACGAGCTTGTATATAGTACATTTAATTTTAGTGTAAACTCTTATGGCTGCAGCAAATTTATTGCTTCATAAATTTCGTAAAATTCAGTCACTTGAGTTGAATATTTTTCTTCTTTCTTAAGAAAAATTATTTTTCGTAAAGTGAGATGCCTTATATTTGCTTGCTATAGTCCCAAGATGGTTGACTTTTAATTTGCACTAAAGTATCCAGTTCATTAAAATGCTAGTTTACGTTGACTAGATGTACTAGCTTGGTTTCATTTTGTGTGGAGTTTGTTGAACATTACTGAAAAATACTGGATTAGCAAGCAACAGCCATTCAGTTGAGTTCAGTTTTCAAAGATTCTCCATCTAGTTTCAACCTGTGGTAAATAATAAACTCAAAACGATGAGTAGGGGTCACCAGTATTCTCTCCCGATACGCAGAAGGAAATTCTCCTTCTTGGGAATTATTAAATCCTTCTGCATTTTCTTTTGTGCATAACTTTATACTTACTTACTTGTTCCTAGTACCACTCTCTTGATATCTGCCTCTCATTCCCTGCGCAATGGGTTCACTGGCCTGCTTCTCTTCATTATTCTATCAAGATTCCAAGTTGGAGCTTGCCTCGTGATGTAATTTGTGGAGTTCCTCAATGTATGTTCTATCCACCTTCAACCTCTTCTTCTAATTTCTTCTTCAGATGAAAACTGGTTTATTCCCTCCCATAGTAGATTGTTACTGATGGTATCCGACCAACGGACATTGAGTATTTTGCGTAGAAAACTATTTATAAATACTTGTACTTTTTAGATGATTGTTGTAGTAGTTCTCCGACTTTCAGCTCCTTACAGTAGGACTGTCTTGACGTTCGTATTGAAGATTCTCACTTTGAAATCAGTTGACAGTTGTTTTGAGTTCCATATGCTCTTCAATTGTAAGAACGCGGCCCTTGCATTGCCCATCCTCGCCTTTACGTCTGCATCAGATCCTCCACGGTCATCGATAATGCTTCATAGGTACATGAATGATTCCACATCTTCCAGAGCTTCTCCATCAAGTGTGATTGGGTTGGTGTTCTCCGTGTTGTATTTGAGAGTCTTGCTTTTTCCTTTGTATATGTTGAGGTCTACTGATGCAGAGGCTGCTGTTACACTAGTTGTCTTCATCTGCATATGGTCGTGTGTATAGGGTAGAACAGCCAGGTCATCTGTGGAATCCAAATCATCTAGCTGCATCCGAGCTGTTTTTTGCATTTCATACTTATATTACTTTGTATTACCTAGTAATATTCAGTAACCATCTTTAATTTGGATAACTTTTGTGTACATAACAATTTAATGTATTCATTATTGCGTAAGATTTTTAAGTATTTGCATAAACTCATGACACTTCATTTCCTTGTTAGTACAACTACTTCTCTTCAGAATTTGTAACAGCTGTTTCCAATTTGGGTGTACTCATTGAATAATTTTTTCATTACAAATGTTTCCACATTTTATTGTTCGTGCGCTGGTGTTTGAAGCAAACAGTAATGAGTTTGCGTCCCAGAGTGAAAGTCAATTCTGGGATGCAGACATATCTAGTTGACGAGTTCAAAATAGAACGAAAAAGCGCGTCCTGGACTATGCTGATAGCCGCATTTCGTCTATTCTATATCAAAATTTAGTTCGAATCTTCAGTAAGATTTTACAGGAGTGGATATTCACAATATACAAATAAACATTAGTGACAACCAATAGAAATGTATATGAGTCCAATAAAATAAACTTTGAACCAATTTAAGTCTTAAAAAATGGGATTTCACAAGAAACTAATTTCGTTTACGATTTTTCAAAAACGTTTTAATTGGATCTTCAAGGTTCTTGATCTCTTTACTTATTCAGATTTATAAACTACATCACTTGTAATATTCATCAAATAAAAGTTCATTCATTTCGGTGATATTTCTAGAATCTTACCTTTTAGTATAGGTTCCCATGTCATTATAGAACTTGACATAAAAATCATCCCATTTCTTGATACTGTAGCCGGTGATGCATTATCTATATTATGTACTTCAAATAAAATTTTTGCTGTTGGTGCCATCGGTATTCGATCACCGTTAGCTAATGTTAATGTTTTATTATCATCTAATACAGAATTTAAATTTTCAATCCAAATAGCATCTACTGGTCCATCTAATATCAACCAGATATGTTCACCTTTTTTAACTTTATGTGTACGTCTCCATAGAGTGGAAAAAATGCCATCAGTCCAATCATTTGTAGCTACATCTAATCTACCAAACATTTGTGGTGCTGTAATAGCCTTTGGATTCATACGCATTTCTCTATGTGGATCACCGATTTCAGTCATTGCTTTCATTAAAGAATTAATACACTTAGTTTTACCAGCACCTGATGGTCCAAGTGTCATAACACCATGTCTGACTCGTAATGTCTCATAAAGTTGTATACATTTTAATACCCAAGGTGGATGATAAATAAGACCAAGTTGATCGATCTGAAAATTATTAAGTAGAATGTACAGAGAAACACTTTCGTAGGAATATTTGTTAAAATATGAACAAAAAGTGTGGCAGAAGTTCTGAGCCAAATATATACGAAAGACCACATCTAAAACCTTTTTTCAAAATAATCTCAAAAATTAAAATTCCACAAATCGCAACAGTTCTCTCGATGAACGAGTCCGAGCATTTTCACGGAAATAATAAGAACCAAATAATGTCTAAAATAAATCTTTACTCAACGCTTCTTTATGTTCAAATGTTAAATTTCTGCATAGTAAGGATGTATAAGAATCAGTATGTTGCTGCTATTCGAATTTAACAAACAGATGAAGCGTTTGGCTACGTCTATAGATACAATAGTCGTCCCATTTATTATAAATCCAAAAGTCTATTTGAATCGATAAATCTTCTCGAAATATGTACTGAAAGAACAGGGTTGAATTCTGAAATGTGACGTTAACTAAATACAAACATAATAAGTAACTACTGACAGTTTCGATTTTGTCAGTATATAGTTTTGTATGAGTTGTAGAATTTTCATAAATCACTAGTTGATTTTGGCCCCCAAATGCCCTGGTATGGCCGACGATGGGGAGATTCCGCTCTCCCTTTAGAGGTGCCCTCACATGGTCACGCGTATAAAGCCACTCCCACGGAAGACCTACTCACTGCCTTCTCGCAACGAGGGTGTTATTTACGGAATTTGGAGGACGTTAAGCGAATATCTAGCGCTTTAACCGGGTCGGTCAATATAGAGGATCCATCTAGGGAAGTTGGAAAACCCTGATTCCAAACCAATGGTGCACATGGGCTCCAGGATCCTGAGGGAACAAATAGCATATGAACCAATAATTGATCACCGTCTACCATGGGATTGCATCTCCTAACGTCGCTCCACCGCCTTGTGGGTTAGACTTGTGGGTCAAAGGCGGGGGAGTTGCCCCTTAAGAAAACCACCTGCTGCGGTTTGGGCACCCGATCAGTATTCCAGCCCTCATACAAATCGAATGATTTGTGTGGAGCATATATGCTTGGTGTCTTCTTGTGCTAATGTTTATGTATTTAAATAAACCAATAAACTGATCTTAGTTAGACCAGGATTGAAAACCAGGAGGCGCTATACAATAGTACCGTTATAGTACGGGATTCTTCCGTACCATGTATTCTTGACAGGAATCTTGGACCAGATAGCCAAGTACAACATCGAAATGACTGAAATTTCATTCGGTAAGGTGAATTAGGATAGAATTTTTTACTTTCAAGGGAACAAGGTATTCAACTCTAATCTGTTTAATATGCATTGTTAGCATAAAATTATTGCTTTCTCAAGGGACTTTTATAAATTCCTGAACAGCTCAGTTTGTTTAAAGTATACGTCTGAAATTATAAACAGTTTGAAACTTAACTCCTGGGTTTAGAAATATTTATTTTAGAATTTCTTTTCCTTTATGTACACTGATCTACTGTATCATTAACCTAGTGAACATTACACCTATCATTTCAGCTTCGTAATGAATAATCGACATATCACCTACTCTGTGAGTTCGCCTTTCTTTTTTGTTGAATGAAGTTCCCAAGATCTTTGCCGTCATCATTTAATTACTACCAAGTGACAGAAGGATCAACCGTGTTACAGCAAATTAACTTCCGTATGGGCATTTTATTCATTCACGCATGATTAAACTGTTCGACAAAATGTAAAGCCTAAGTATTAAGCTGAGCTTCTAACAATTGGTTCATATGTTCTGATACAAACCTATAAGTGACTTTTTAAAATTTTGGTACATATTTTAGTGCTACTGCTGTTAAAATGCTAGTCAAAAGTTATTGTTAAAACGCTGGATTTGACGATTTGTATACTTGAATGTTTAGAAGTCAACATCATTGATTATTCACTTTTAAAAGTATTACAAATCTATCTCAAATTCTTGGTAAGACTATTTATATTCATTAACAAATTTAACTTACTTGTTTTTCTAATGAAGCTTCAACTTCTGGATAACCTTTCTTATCCAACTGCATTCCAGGGAATAAATCCATAATTAATGACATAAATAATGGTTCATCTTCATCTACTAATTTACTTAAATTCATATCACGTAATACACGCATAACTATCATTGTTTCTGAATCTTGTGGATTAGCACGTTTAAATGCACCAAGTGTACGTAGAACTGATAAAATATTTCTTAAACCAAAATCATAATGAACCTGTCAAATAGAAAAAAATTAGTCCAACAAATAAATCAATCAATGGTTCAAGTATTAAACGTTTCTTCAATTCTGATAGTCTATCACCACCACAATCTTGATTCAAAATTATTCCTGAAGTCAGAAAAACTGGCTACAAGCTCAAATTTATATATTCAATTTCATACTTTACCATAGTCCTAACACTACCTTCTTAGTTTTTCTTCGACGTGTATTTGTCCCTTCCACTATCTTTTTTATATCTGCCTGTGGGCAGTTACACTTCATATCACATTTTGCGAATGTCTAAATGATTATTACTATACAGAGTATATCAGCCGACAAGTCAACTGTTATTACTGCAATTCGTAAATAGTACATAATTCCCAGAAGCCGAAATGAAGTGGTCAGAACAGTTTATCTCAACAAACAGCGCAAATTATTCGACCAGTACACAGTAAATGTTTTTTCACAAGTAAATATGTATATCTATGTGAGTGACTTATCAAGCATCTAAGCGATTAACGATTAAGCGGATAAGAGAATTCAAATGCGTAGACTGTCACAGCTGTTGCGGTAACATGTTTTAAACGGGGATAATTTTTTAACAGTATGAAATTCATTTTAAAGCCTCCTAATTCCCACTATTCGTTTGTACCCTTTTCCCAGCAATCAGAAGCGTCATTTTAGCTGGCTATATGTGGCTAAAAAATAAGTATGAATTTCTGCATTAACGACGTTTAGATTATGAAATCGTTTTATTGTGATCAGTAAGTTTCTTAGACAGATTGACCTAATAAAGGCTAAGTACCTAACCTATACCAGACAGTAAATACGAGCTATTCTACGTCTGAGACAATTGCAAATGTATCAATAATCTGTTTGACATGACTTTTCTGTTTTAATTTATGTGTTATTGACATCTCATTTGACCACTGGATCCAAACTAGCGACATTAACGTAATATGTGTGCACAATCGTACGCACATTTTACATTACAAGATTATGTGATTCATTCGGCATTGTAACAAAATGATAATTGTGTTTTAAATTTGGGGTGAAATTAATGACACTCTACAGGGAAATATTATATTTTATTCTAGAGTACACATGATGAAATTAAATGTAATTACAATTGTACCGTTTAAGAAAATTCTATCCTCCGGAAGAACATTTTGTTGAATGAAACATTGACATTCTTTTTATTGATTATCTGTTACTATGCTTGAATTTTATAGGTAAAGACATGTCTATTATAGCTCTTCTAAAAAAGTGGTATTTTTCACTTGTTGCTGATTAGGTTAATTTGTTTTCAGGCAAACTAGTAACTACGATCACTATAAACTCATGTTTATTAAGAGTGAACTCTCCAATTTCGTCAGATTCGTTCGCATGTACAGTGTATTCACCATTGAGGTCCTATACTACACCATCTTGGCATCATAGGTATTTCCTCTGTGAAACAATTGACAAATGAGCAGCTTGAAATGTCTTTGGTTTTATCTTATATATACTTCTGGTTATTCATATTCCAATTTATTCTTAGTGGTATAATCTAAAAATAACTATAAGTAACTGTAAAAACCAAGTCCGGTGTCTGCATGATTGATGATAATAAAAACGTTTTGTATTTAAGTATTTATTTCCGAATATCATCTCTTCTCATATTTCTTTATTTGAGTATAATAATGATTATCAGTATTTCATTCACAGCCTAATGATATTCATGAATACGTCTGTAAATCATTAAAACGTCTGTGTCATTAGTTTATAAAGTCACACCAAGTTAGAGTTTCCAAGATTTAAATATCCTCAAAATTAGTTGATAATGGTTATCAAAATCGTATTTGAAATATTCGCTTATATAAACATATTCAAATGTTGCTTTTGAGTAGAGGAAGACTAAGAAACTTGATGGACTGTTTGGACATGTAAACAATGTCTATAACTGCAATTCATTTGAAGTGACATTACAACACATTTCCTTGCTACTCACTATCACTGAGTGGGTTAATATTATTAATTTCATCATCCGTACTTTTATTTTGATAATAAGCAAAACGACTATTATGCGGTGATTCAATTTGTTCGCTAAATTCTTAATCATAGTAATATGCTGGTACGCGAGTTTTACATTTCGAATAATTTTGACACCACATCAAATGACTTGAATTCTCGCTCTACACAGAACTGATAGTTTTAGGCATTATATATTGTTGGTAATAACCATTTTCATTAATAAACAGTTATCCAACTAACACATAAGCTAAATACAAATATCATTAAAGGCACGGTGGTTTTTATGTATCTTTTCAATCAATTCTTTTCATCCCATTTTCCAATCTTTTTCACTCCGTTTCGTCCAATTAAATAGCTAGTTTCAAATTCGTTATAATTGGTCATTTATTTCTTAAAATTGGCATAAAATGTCAGTACTTGACGACAGAGTAGCTTTTCTCCAAATTATGGACGACATTAACGTGCAAAGTACAAGCTCTATCGTTTCTCACGTTGTCACAGAAACAGATAACATTGTATCTGGTCGCTTTAAAGAAAGACTTACACCAGCTGCATGTAAACTATTGAGGCGGCACTTGCGCATTCCTGCAACCGAAGTCAAAACGTCAGTGGACTTGTTCACGGCTGTTGATACTATAGGGTTTTACACAGTCTCCCGAAATTCCATCAATGGTTCGTCTAGTTTTTACATTGAAAACGGGATGCCATGTCGTCACGTTTAGGCCTACTGTACACACATTAATGCTGAAGTGAACACAGAATTATTTAGATGCAAATGGTTGCAGTTGGACAGCTACAATTTCAGCACTGCGATTGACAATTACTTTCTTGTCCAAGTAGGACAGCGAAGCGTCAAATAAGCAGTCTGTTCCTTAGTAAGGCATATGTCTGAGGAACAATGTAGTGTTGTCTATAACTGTGCGCATCAATTGGTTCAGGGAGGATGGCTCCAACGCCGTTTTTCTTTTACCTTTGTTTACTGAAAATTAGTAAGAATAAGTTGTAGTTATCATTAACGTTGATTTACTGCACTATAAGCTGGGAATTATGTACAAATTCATTTCACTGGTACAACAACAATATTTCCATGCGAAAGGTCAAGTGATTAATTAAAATCAAACCATAATGAATAAGCTAAGTAGTCATCTTATTATTTATGTTATCACGATGATTTATTTATATGTTTATACGCATATGATGATTATTACAAGACCAAACTGTGTTAAAATAACTTATGGATAGTTTGTTTACTAATTGTATATTAAATATGATCTCAACTATTAAAATTACTAAAATATCTACGAAAACCCTCTTCTGATATTAAACATTTGACATTGATTGCACGGCGGTTATGATTCCCCTGCCACCCATTTATGAGAAATTTTAGGGTGTGATTAAAAAATTTACAAATTGGTGATTGGTGAATTTGCTTTTGAAATTATGTTCTAATGTGATAATGAACAAACGTTTCGTTACCTGTAATAATCTTTTAATTGCTGTAAACTGTGATTCTTTGTAATCTGATTAGTTCAAATCCAAATAGCACCAAGTGCTTTGACTGGATGTGAGAATTTGCATTTTTATATTTGAATTTTATTTCGAATAAATAATTCTGTCTCTGAACTGATCTTAGTATATTGGAGCAACACATATAAGCGAACAATCATTTTCAATTAGATCATCATTAGATCACTAGATCATCTAATACACGTGAATACTTATATCAAAATGTTAAACCAAACATGGCAATTTGAGTCATTATTCACAATGAAATAGAATACGTCACCGCACGTAATAGTTAAAAGTACAAGTTGATAGTGGGAAGACAGGTGATCTGATAGAATATTAAGAATATTAAATCACGATAACAAAAGTCAATGGGAAGATCCAAATAAACAATACTAAGTGAGTTTAAACTTTAACTCATTGCACAAGCAAGTGGCTATCAGGACTTAGTGGCCGAGTGGATAACGCGATGGCGTTTGAAGCGAAAGGTACTGGGTTCGAGTCCCAGAGTGAACATCAAATCTGAGATGCAGGTACATCCAGCTGACGAGTCCCATATAGAATGAAACGCGCCACCTGGACTCCACTGCTAACCACTATCTGTCTTTGCTTACAATACTTGTGAAACAAGGCTGTATCGAGGCAATACATACAGTATGCACATATGCCAATTAGAGACTGACCAGGTGCAGTCCTAACACATCGATGGGAAGATTCAAACAAACAATACTAAGTGGATTTAGTCTTATCAATCGCTAAGCATTAGAAACAGAAGGTCAAACGTGGGTAAATAGACTAGAATAGTAATCACAAAACATTAAAATCATTACGTAATAAGAAGTATGTAAATAATTAGATAGTGAAGAATACAAACGGAAAGAGGCGGAAAATTACAAATAAATAATGGATGTGAAAATAATGCTACTAATAACAAAATTAAAAATAAAATTTTAAAAAATAATGTCATTTGTGAAGTTATGTACGGCCATGGAAGGGATAGGGGGTTTACAAATTTCTTTTGTACACATAAAGTGGGGTGAAATGTACGAATTCCTATGGCTTCAGCTGTATGAAGGAGACAAGAACGAACTCCGTTGGGAAATGATGGAGGTATACGATAGATCACTCGAAATGATTTTGGTTTATCTACATTATGACCACTATCAACTAGATATGCCAAGATAGAACTGCGTATTGTTTTTATCTGGCCCTGCTCAAACCATGTTGCTAGATGTTCACCCATTCGTTGGTTCAGTTGTCTAGTGCTACGCCAGATATAACTATCTCCACAGGAGCAGCTGAACTTGTAAATGCACATAGAAGTGGCCAGTTCAGGTAACTTTTCCTTCGTTTAAGTACATATCGCTGGTCGATTCGCGAAAGTCAACGCGAAATTGACTGTGTAGAATGTCCTTTCGCTAACCAATCTTTCAGAGTATCACTAGTCACATCGCTGTTGAATTGTAGTTTCATGTATAAAGGTTTCTTTCGAACAGCTGGAATCTAAGCCTTCTTTCTTGTACTCCTTAATAAACACACTAGGGTAGCCGATCTCTGTCAGTGAGTTATTGATAAATTCCAGCGCATGACTTAAAGTATCCACTGAACAGATCTTTTTCGCTCTACCAGTGAGGCATCTAACCAAATGTCTCTTATATAGGATAGATGTAAAGCTATAGAAGTGGGTATATTGGCAGGCAGAGGGACTTGTTCTATGCACACTTCTACTTAACGAGCCATCACTTTACCTGTTTAGTGTGACTTCAAGGAAATTCAGCTTTTTGTCACACTCGCCTTCACCAGTGAAGCTAATCGCTGGATGTACACTGTTGAACTGTTCTAGGAGTTTATCCTAACTGGTGTTCTGATCTACGACAATGAATGTGTCGTCGATGCAGCGGCGGTATAAGTCAAGCTTCTTAACAGCCTCATTAAGTGGTCCATTTTCTGTCTTTGCTAGGAAGGGATCAGCAAGAATCGGGCCTAGAGGTGAGCTCATGGCTATCCCGTCTATTTGTCTAAAATAAGTATTGCTGAAGACAAAATGGACATTCAGCGTGCATCTTAAGAGCAGTTCCTTCAGATAACCTTCAGGCAAGCCAATGTTGATTTATTTTTCTGATATTTGCTTGCATATAAACCCAATATTCTCGATAAGTGGTGCGTTAGTAAAGAAAGATACTACATTCAGTGAGAACATATTTTTCATGCTAACATTCATATTTTCCACTTTGGAAGTGAAGTCAAAAACATCTTTTACACTCATTCTAACGACTGATTTGTGCAAAGGCTCTAAGATTCGCACTAGCCATTTTGAAATTTTGTGGTAAGGAGAATGATACATATCTATAACTACGTAAAAAAACATTGATACATTTTTAATAAATTTTGTATGTACTATTGTTAGACAGATTAGCGTTCATTAGATGAAATTTTCTTCTCTACGAAAGCGTTTACTTAAACCTTATATTTGATAAACCCTAAAAAAGGTTTACGAATACGCGAACGAATATCACATAATCATTATTAATCTCAAATGAGTTTTTGATAGCTTCATCACTTGACCTTTCCCATGGAAAAAAGGAATTGAAACAAAAGAATTTAAATCAAATTGTGGGTGACCCTGAAAACGGCTTTTACTTGGTCTCTTAACAGTTCAAATTTTCATGAACGAATGCGTTGCTATGAAGCCGTAATAGCGCCGCACATGGGACACTGGACTCCATGGGCGTGTGGTAATGGATCGTCAGCACAAAACAAATGAAACATTGCACTGCAGCCATAAAAAGTGCAATCACTTCCATTAACAGTTTCACTTGACGGCTGAGCAAGATTGCAAATGTCACACAGTCTGTCGTCACAGGCATGCTCGTCATTGTCGTTGTCTTGTTCAGTGAACTGTTCTGAGCCAATAAAAACAATTTCTTCTTCGTCATTACCTAACGTGGCATCTAAATAGACGTTAGTTCGATAGTTGATAACTGCTGTAGCCTCTACAATGACGGTTAATGGGTTAATGTCAAGCAACGAAAAACTTACCCTTTTTATGACATTACGAATAAGGTGTACGCGACACAAAATGTGATGAGAATTGGGATACACCTGAGTAACAGCAGCAGCTATTGCAGGTGAGTCGTCTGTAACAATACCAACCAGCTGTCGATTGTTAATTGAGTGGCGGAAAAACGACAGGAATTTCGAAAGCAAAGTCGATGTTTCGTGACTTATAAATGCAATGCAAAGAGGTATCCAGTGCAACAACCTGATACAAATATAAAGTTTCTTTATTGGTATTGTAAGTCCCATCAAAACCAACATCAAAAAAACGAGTTGACAAATTCATTTGATCAGCAGTTGTAAAGAAGTAATACAAAAGACAATTATCTTCATCTAATTGGTAATCACAAAGCCCACCAAGCGACATGATGTGAGCTTTCGATTTGGCGTAATCATCTAATGTCTACGATATAAATTGGCACATTGCTTACCACCAAGAAACAAATTTAATATACGGCTTCTGATTTCTATGGAAATGAGAATCTCTCACCACATAATGGCCGTACGTAGCTCTTTCATAAGTTCTGATGGCGCTCTTTAACGTTTTAAGTGATAGGAACACTACGAGATACAATGTATTCAAGAATATGTTATCTGTTTCTGTGACAACGTGAGAAACGATAGAGCTTGTACTTTGCACGTTAATGTCGTCCATAATTTGGAGAAAAGCTACTCTGTCGTCAAGTACTGACATTTTATGCCAATTTTAAGAAATAAATGACCAATTATAATGAATTTGAAACTAGCTATTTAATTGGACGAAACGGAGTGAAAAAGATTGGAAAATGGGATGAAAAGAATTGATTGAAAAGATATATAAAAACCACCGTGCGTTTAATGATATTCGGCGACCAAGCATTGGTATGTATTTTCGCATCGTCGCAGCTACGATCTTGATAGAGCATTCATTTTTAATTCTTATTCTTCATACGTAAGTATTTACATCATCTTCAAGCAGACTTTATAAAGAAGTATTTTTTAAAAGGTTGAACTGATTTTGTGTATTGTATGATAAACACCGAATATTTCATAAATATCACATAATGAAAATTGTAGAAATTATCCCGATCTAAACCAGCAACTCACTTGTTTCGATAATTGTTCTTCACATAGTTTGTAAAGTGTGTAGAATTTTTTAGATAAATCAACATTATTCAAAAATCCACAAGCAGCTAATTTAACACGCATGATAATTGCTCGATCTGGTACCATCATAGCAACTGTACGGAAATTGATCTTTAAATTTTCCGGTAATTCTTGTCGACCAGCATAACCAGGATTCTAAATGATAATGAATAGTAGTGAAATAATGAACCAAATCTGTACAAATGTGTGACAGATTTTTTTAGGTAGGTAATAAATTCGGTAATTATGTATACATCATGTAGATTCAAACTGTAAAGTGACTATTAAAATGAGATAAAAGTGTGGTTCAGGTCTTCTTGCCGATTATCTATAACGGTATGAAAATAATCTTTTCGTCGGAACGGTTGTTCAAAGATCAACCAAGAGTTTGATAGAGGCTGTGTTACTTTTTACTCTGAATTGATTACCAATCTTGCTCCACTTCTCCATAAATTCTGTAGGTAAAGTCATATGTTAGTGGCTACTCGCTGACATTTTGGCTGTAGTTATTACAAGTAAGTAGTGGTATTGTAGTGACGGAAAACTTGGTAGGGAAAACCAATGTATTGTCCAGTGTAAAGACAGAGTTCCTCCGTAAAATGTAAAAACCTTACATTAAATACTTTATTTGCGAATTTTCCATGAATTGTCTTTTTACACCCTTCAATATCCTTCCAATTCTCAATTCCTTTTGTTCCCCTTTCCTTCAGTTCAATCTTTTTTGACAGGCATTCCACTTCTGACTGGTGTAACATACTACTTATGCCGATAGACATAAGTAGCATGCACCACAGTATTACTTGAGGTTTATAAGGGAAAAAATTTTGTTGAAGTATAAAACCACCGGTTATTATGTACCACTGACTGAATATTATTGTTGGTACCTAACAATAATCATAGTGAAATAAGTCGTCTAGAATTTATTTATTCTTTACAGAAATGAATATTGTTAGTGATTCTTCATATACCATTTACTTAAACAGCATTTTATATGGAATATTTCATAGCAACCAGTTGACCGATACATTTTCTAATTCAATATATGTAAGTTTCTGTTTATATGACACTCAATCAAATTATGAGAAGTAAAATAGTGCATGAAATTTCATAAACAGTTTAGGATAGACACATATGAATGATTATTAAACGTGCTTTAAAATGCTAATACAACCATAAGAGTGAAGGAGCCAGTCTCAGTTAACAAAATAAAATAGCATGAAACTTATCATCGGGATGTCTCTCAATCAATACAATCCTACAACACAATATGATATGATTAATTCAAACATATTCTAGTAAAATTGAGTTCGTGACAGAGATTAAAGTGGGAAAATAATTCAAATATTAGCTAACCATTTATTAAATAGTTAGTTTTATTAAATCAAGAGATGATCGGCTTGGAATATGAACATGAATATCCCAGATATAATTCTAATCAGAACATATTTTCAGATATCTCTAATATTGTTCCCTAATCTCATAATTTATTTAGTCGGGAAAAATAAAGTCTGACTACTCCTCATTGCTTCTCCTAGATAGAATAATAATATTTAAATTCATTCAAGAAGAATAGGCTAGAATTAAAATTACATACATATTGTAAATTACTCCCTACTAAAAATAGGTAACTTGAAATGTTTTTGTGATTGCTGTCTGTTTATATACATGAGACTGAAGTGTTAAGATGTACGAATAAATACGATGTTGTCTAATTGCTACTAATGTAAATAAATTCTGACATCTGGTATTATTGACTATTCACAGTTCAATATTTGTGCATTCAATCGTTTAGAACATGGTATTATACTTATCAGCTAAGCGTTTTATTGGTTTGAATATTTTGAATAAATGACCGTCTATCATTCTAGAAGTGAACGCGCTATATTCGTTGTCTTTATAATCCATGACTGAGGTCAAATGAATTAAGTTAGAATCAGAATATAGATAGATAGATTGATTTCAGTAATTGAATTCATTAGCATATGCTATTTCATAAAAATTGAAGTATAATTGAATTGAATGGACACAACTGGACTGGAATGATAATAGTATTGGATTAACACCAGAATCAGACCTGTTTGTAATTGAATCAAATGTTTATTGACATTGACACTTAGAAACATCACGGACTGAATTGGAATAGAAATAACATTGGCAATAGAATATCCAGCTGTTGTATCGTAGTGCAACAAACTCAGGACTTTATTAGACTGGTGTGATCTGGATTGTATTGAAATGAATTCAAATTTTCCTTCAGTTTCAATAAGTCAGCATTTCTTAAGTATAGATCAACATAATAATAAAAATGCAACCAACACATAGATCGATAGACAGATAACCAAGCAAAGGAATATTGGAAGCATTGACATGTAAGACATTCAAATTAATCATACAACTAAGTACAAGTTAACCAATACTACTGAACTAAACAGTCACATGCTTAGTTAGATACTGTATTTAAACATGAATATACTATTATATTCATTTAAGAAGTCTGTATCGAATCTGATAGAATGTTACCAAACTTAATTTTAAATAAGCAAATAATCGCAATAATTGATGACATGTTGATAAAACAATGTCACGACATGTAGTTGTCAGTTAAGTTTATAATACGATCCATAGCTAAGTTTACGGTAATGGATAACCAAGCTACAAAGATCAATATCCCAGTTAATGAATATGTTGAAGTTAAACGTGCTTCAAAGAAAAAAATTTAAATACTACAGCCTTCATTTTAAATAACGGAGCTTTCAACTAACCATAGTCAAAAATATGCCGAATTCTGGGTCCATATCAACTGTATCACCATCAGTGAATATAAATTGTGGTTTTCTTTCTTTTTTACATGTTAGTACAATAGCAATTTGTTGTGCTGCTACAGACAGTACAGGTAATTCAATTCGATTGAACTCATCAAAACAACCCCATGAACCAGATTGTGCTAATCCTTTATAAATTCTACCTAAACCACGATAATCCATTTGATCGGAACAATTGAATACAACTACATATTTTCCTAGGCAACGACCCATATCTTTGGTTGTTTCTGTTTTCCCGGTACCTGCTGGTCCAGCTGGTGCACCACCAAGTGACATACCAAGTGCTTGAGCTAATGTAATGTAACATCTATACAGCCCAAAAAATTCAGATATTGAATTACAATAGAATGATGAATATCAAACAAAATTTAGCAATTTTTATGATTCGTTGGGAGAGATAAATTACATTCCTACTGAAAATCATTCGAGATCTAAATAGTTCACTGATAATGTATTAGGCTTTGTATCTAGCTGCCGTGGGTTCAAACTCGAAAGGCAATATCCGTTTACTGGCAATTACATGTATGGTTTCCCAAGGAGTGTTAACCAGTATAGAACCCAGATCCAGAGTTTCTTGTCAACTACTTCTGAACACCTAAAATTCCTAGATTACTGTAGAAATCAGGGATTTAAAAGTCTCATTTAGGTGAGAAAGACAATACTACGCTAAAATGTAAAAATATCCAAGACAGAATAATAGTTATTGTTAGGCCCAGTGTTGAAGGTTGAGGTCTATGAAAATGTTTCATAGACAGAAAAAATGGGAGTATGTAAGAGAGTTGTAATTGATTCGGTAAATCAGCACACACACATAGTATTTGTAAAAAACCTATTCATTGACTTTGATCGTTATTACCGTAAAACACTGTTGGACTATCGATTCCTGTAGAAAAAGAAGGAACCATATAAGATTTTTACCTGGTCAATCAGTTTTCACTGTCTGTAATTTACTGTACATTAACAATTATTATTGGTGTTAATTATGATATGCTTGATGCTATTACGAGTTCACCTTACCCGATAAACGGAACAAAGGTCAATGACACAGTGACGCTATAGGCTATTCTAATCCGTTGTCCCAGGCCCTGCTAACTAGATCGAGAAGTCTTGATGAGGCGTTGAGAATGTATTCTACTAGCACCCAGAAAATATGAGGTCACTAAGAATACAAACCAAGCTTATTTATACAATGAAAGAAACGCCCTTGGGAGAGCCACAAAATAGCGTACTAAAAAAACCGTCAACCAATCACAGTCAAGGATTCCAGAGTGGGAAATGTAAGCTGTAAGTCAACTAAGCGTCTCTTGACGCAAAAACATAAAATTCAAATTTTCAGAATAGAATTACAAAATTAGGACCTTTTCCAAGTGAGTTCTGAGTATCTAACGTCCCCAACAAACTATTGTTAAGTCTTCTTCTAATGATGGGGATTTGTTTGTTCAAAAGTGATATTGAAATTAACTCTATATCTTAGGGCGAGGTGACTATTCTTCACATGCTATTTATTCCCTTAAATTTATACCTAATGTAGATAAATATACAACCTTATTGACTATTCTATTTTAGCCAGATAAAACCTTACAAGTACTACAAACAAACAACTCTTCATATATGTAAAAGATCACATACATATACAATTTCTGTTTTCACCAACAGTTTCACAAATGCCAACAGAGAGACTAAATTATGAATGACTCTTATGAGACTGTAAAGTGACCTTGAAAATATTCACCTACTTACTAGGGTTAAAAGAGGGTTACAAACTAGTGCGAAGTATTAGGATTTACAGTTGAGCGTTAGGATTAAGAACTCGAGTTAGAGTTTTCATCACGAACTGACTTCCGCTCTAATGCCAAATGCTACTTAATTATCCAAGGCTCACTATCTTAAATACGATTGGTTCGTCAATAAATTGTAATCCCGCCGTCATTTTAGTTAATGCTACTGTATACCGAAAAAGGTATCAAAAAATATTTTAAATTCATCCTTTTTATTCCAGATCTAGTCTATTCATCATACCTGTCAGTTAATGGGGTAATAACCAATCGATCTGTACAACCTAGAAATTCATTTTGATAAATAAAATCTACATCAGTAATGCTAACGATGCATTGATCATTTTCTTCATTGAAATAAAATCTTGATTGTTTTAACCATTCAAAATCTTTAGGGGATTTGACACGCATTGTAACCTAGAATAGAGGAGAAACAAGTTTAGTTTAAATGTGTTATTAAGAAAATTGGTTATTGTTTAAAATCTGAGTACAGTTAATTTACCTGGTTAAAAAAATCTTATGCCAACAGACTTGATCTGAATTTGAAAGCAATCCAAAACTACCTACCTACTACCAAGGTGAAAAAGTCAAATACTTCGAGGGTTGATAAAATAAGATGCTGTCAAAACTCATTCTACAGATCTAGGTAAAGTGAGCCGAGTACAATCAATTTAAATGTGTTTAAACGTGTGGAAAATTTATGTGATTTTTAAAAAGTTGCCTCGTATATAAATTTTTACTCTATATGAGTCCTAGATTTTCACTCGTCGAGATATTTTATGGAAACACTGAAGTAATTATTTTGGTAATGACAGATTTACTCATGTATTTTCATAAGTTATTTTTTATAATTAAATCATTTTAACTATACAAAATCAGCAAACTCGTACTTTCATTGTGGCTGCTTTATTGTAACAGTTAACCTGCTAACGGGGTCAAAATAAATATTTTGACAGACCAGTCTACGTAACCACAGAGCTATGAACTGTCTCACAAGAGTTCTTAGATTTTGACCAGTAGATCGCTGTTATAATATCATCGATAAAGATTAGGAACCAATTTATCAATATAAATTACAGCACACAAAATAGACTACTTGAATACTATCTAGATATTCTTTCTCGTTCATTATTAACTCAACACGAATATCTAAGAGCGGTGCATTTGATGTAATCATTTGTAGGATCAAATACTGTGTAATCGTATGTAATGAATTTATGAAACCTTTATAATCAATAACATAAGTTCAGTTGAACTAAGACTAATGACAGTCATGACAGAAAAATTCTTGGTGGCTATAAAAAAGATCAGTTCAAAGAGAAATTTGTAATGTAAATATATAAACCAGATAACTTACAAGATCATTGAAAATATCTCTTTGATGTACATGTATTGTAATTAATGTTTCATATTTTGTCCGATCAATTTTAGATAATTCTTGTGTTGTAACACCGATAAGTTCATTTAATATTTCTAAAAAGAAATAATTTGTTGTATTCATAATTTTTCGATCATTTTTGGCTTGTCGTAATGCTTCTTGTGCATCTCTTGTCCATAACATTTGTATACCAAGTAGACCAACTTGTGCTGGATATGAATTTTCAAATTCTAATAAGTTAAATTGTTGATCATTTATCGCAAAATATGCTGATCTAATAACTGAATGAAGTGAATTTCTTGATGTTTGTAATAATTCACCAAGCCATACTTCAACATTACCCTTAAAGAGTAAAAGTCAATTAATTAGAAATATAATTAGGAAATTATAACATAAGAATTGATTTCATTTAATTTAATAATATTGGAACTATCCCGTTGTTGATTATTTTACTGTAATCAGTCTTAGTCGACAGGATAAACCAAACAGTTATACATTATCATCAGAGAGGGGTTTTTGGATATTATAGTAACTCAATAGTTGAATTCATGAGCCAATTGAAGCTAGACCACCATGGAAAACCTGGAAGCACTGGACGGCCGTTTCTTTCTATTATGGGACTCTTCAGTGGTTTGGAAGTTAAGCGTTCGCGCGCGACCGATAGGTTCTGGGTTCGAATCTCGCGAAGAGTCCCATACTGAGACAAAACGGCCGTTCAGTGCTTCCAGGTTTTTCATGGTGGTCCAGCTTCAATTGGCTCATAAATTCAACTATTAAATCATAAATTATCAGTTTAAAAATCCCAAAATAATGTTTTAACGAATGACTTTTCCGTAACTTCATCATCAGACTCTAAACCTATAAGTCCATTATTATTGCGTTATTTTACAGAGGCCAAAATAAGGCATGGTTAGGAAAACGAGTCAAAAAATCTACTAACAATGACATTCTTTCTCACTTGGTAGATAGTGGACATTTTATTAAAATGGATGAAGCTTTCTCTGTTTTGTAACAAGTTTCAAACAATCTACCTGAAGGAGCTATATTACGACTCCTCTACATGGCTGAAGTTATCTGGGTCAACGTCAGAAAACCTAACATATGTAGCCAAAATAGGTATGTTCAGTCAGTGTGTTTACCTTAGTCCACAATTGGATCACCAGATACCTAAACTAGATATTACAAATCTCGTACCCCATCAGTTCATTTTTTGTTTATACCTTTCTTAATCAACACATTTGTTTTTCCCAATTCATATGGATTTCTTAAAATAATTACCTTGACAGCACCCCTTCTTAATACATATTATATTCACACAAAGTTATTATTATTACCTCGATTAAGAAGACGAACTTTTCCTACTAAGCACTTTATGGACACGATTAATCACTATTGGATGGTGGTCTAACATTGATCGGTTCACGATCACAATTAAAACTCAACAGTCTTTGCAACCCTATACTATTATATTGATTGTAACTTGAATTCTGACAACGAATCATCCTGAACTTTTGTAAATGACTAATATTTGAACGAAGAATATTCTTTTCGATAAATTCTCTTCAGGTTTTACAATTATATGATCCAAATTAATAATCCGAAAAAATGGCCAGGTTAAAGGCAAAGTACATCGTTTAATGCATGTAAATTTAGGATTGTCAAACTAAATAGAATAAAATTGTTAATGTTAGTATGACTAGTATAGAATGTTAACTTGAATATATGTATGTATATATGTTAAGTGAAAATTTAAGATATATAATCAGAATAAATATGGGTCAGATAGGGTGAGAAAGACATGATAGTGCAATTACAATTCGACCGAGTGGAAGACTAAATTGTGTGATACATTAGTAAGACGTAATAAGGAGGGATCAATGCAAAGTGAATGAATCATGTATAGGAGAGATTAATAATGATATCTAACCAATAATAATAATAATCTTTGTACTGTTGTTTCCCCAGTTGTCCAGTGTTTCTTTAGCTTCAGTTTCATCTTGGCCACAACCAGGTGGTGATCTGAAGCTATGCCAGCTGCTCTTCTGATTCTCACATCTTCCATTGTCCTTCGGAATCCTTATTCATACAAATATAATCTATCTGGTTCTCTGTGGTGTGGTCCAGTGAGATCCATGTAGCTTTGTGTATGCGTTTGTATGGGAATATTGTGCCGCCTATAACCAAAATGTTGAATGCACATAGATTTGCAAATCTCTCCCCATTTTCATTTTTCTCTCCTAATCCATGTCGTCCCATTATACCTTCATATCCTGTGTTGTCCACTCCAACTTTAGCATTTAGATCTCCCATCAGGATGGTGAGGTCCTTTCTTGAGCACTCAGGTATGATTGGTTGCAGCCTCTCATACAACTGATCTTTATCGTCGTCGTTGCTATCATTGGTGGGTGCATAACATTGGATATCATTCATTGTGATTCACACCTTCTTTGTTTTGAATAATGCTTTGATAATTCTGGATCCATGAAACTCCCATTCTACAAGTGCATTTCGTGCTTCTCTGGACAGCATTAGAGCAACTCCCTGAGTGTGTGGAGCATTTTTCTCTTCGTGACCAGAGTACGGCAGCATATCTCCCGTATCTAGCCTTTGTTGTCCAGATAATATCCAATGGGTTTCGCTGATCCGGAGTACTGCCAATTTGTATCTCCTCATCTCCATTGCTATTTGACTGGTCTTACCGGTCTCCTACATTGTCCGGACGTTCCATGTACCTATAAAGAGTGTTGCTCTGGTTGTTAGAAGGTGCATCGGCCTCGTGACTTCCGAAGAATCTCGGCTTTTATCATGATGCATCAAAATTCTTCCTTGAACTTCCAGGGCAGAGTTTAAATGGTTTGAATTATTTTTTCTGGTTGGAATTTTCTTAGTGAGTTAGTGTTCTACGGGATGTGGTCACTAACCCCATGCCCAACTCTCCTTCTTTACCCGGGCTTGGGACAGGCAGTAACTCTAGAAGTGCTACAGGCGTAGTTATTAGAGTACTTTACAAAGTGTTATATCGACAGAAAATAACAACAGCTTATTTCCTTGGTTTGAATTGTATTGTGTCTTATGTAAGAGAGCCAAAATGACAGAGACGCAGTTGCATAACCTCGTTCACTAGTCGGATTATCGATTAGTTTACCTACATCACCAGTTAGATCAGTGACATTGAATGAGCAATAACCAATACGGTAACGCTTCTTTATCCTCAAGCTCCTTCTAGCTCACTAGCCGATCAAAAGATGAAAACAGAGAGCAAACCAATTCCTTGTTGTTCGCAATTCAATCATAACCCGAACCCATATAGTGAAACCCTGACCACAAATCAACATAATTAAATAATTTACGATAACGGCATTACTATGTCATAAGTTGAAGAGAACTTAGTAATAAGTCTGCGATAAATTGACATTAACTCAAGAAAAGTGTAACATGTAACAACAGCCTATTCATTATGGAAAGGCTTAGAAACAGGAGAAAATAAATAGATATAGCAGTTTAAGCATTTAAATAATTAGAGAGCAAGAAATAGAAACATTAGCTTCAAACAGAAGACTGGTCCAAAAGATTAACTTGTTTAATACTCGTACCGTTATAATACATCACTATACTAACACAAATGCAATAGGGAACTGGCACTTACTTGTGCCATTACTTGATTCACTAGTTGAATAGTTTCACCTTCTTGTGAATTCACTGCTAATATTTTATCATAAACTTTATCATCAAATGTCACACTTTTGGTATTATCAAATACATTTAATAAATGTGCTTGAATTGTATGTGAATCAGATGCTTGGCCAAGTATTTCCAACAGAGCTGGATCAGAAACAAAAAAGAATCTTGGAAATACGAGACGTTTCTTTTCTAAATAACCCGTTAATGATTTCTGACATAATTCCAATTGTTCTAATAAATGCGGTAACAATTGACTTAATGTATCATCCCCGGTACAACAGTTAACTACATTTGGTATTTCATGAGCTCTTTGAATAATACGTTGCCAACTTTTGTCAATATTTCCAAAACGTTTAGCTTCCTAGAGGAAAGATAATTTGTAAAAAAAAAGGATATACTAGTATAGAAAATTTGTGGAGATTGTGGCATTTTAACAACTAAAATCACAAACTTATCTAAGTTAGACAACCAGTTAAAACCTGGAAGCAGTGGGTGGCCGCTAAGTCCTAGTGTGTAACTCTTCAGTAGTGATCACCAACGATCCCGCGCGCAAACGCCTGACCTCTAGACCACTGAAACGGGATCCGATGGTGTTAATTTCTAATTTCAGCCAATCCATGGTCTTGTATGAGAGATAGTCAATGTTCATTACTGGGACGGGACGAAATGACTGTCCAGTGCCTCCAGGTCTTCAATGATGGTTTGGCTAAGATTTGTTCGTGATTTATAATCTTAAAAAATGTGCATGTTTGTGTAGAGTAAAGTTATATAGATGTGTTTAATTACTAGTGAGTAGAATCTCTTTAAGATGTTAGCTGGAATCTAAATATCTTGATGTAATTTACAGTTGAATAACAGGCGGGAAGCGACTAACTGTAACAAAGGATGATTATCAAAGCCTTGTTCATACTGTCATTATTACGTAATCAGATCAAGCAGATATTAAATTTATCAACAAATTGTTATAACAAGCGACCTTTAACTAGTGAAAATCAATTGTTCCACTCACTTGAGGTAATTGTTTAGCTATGTCGCCACCAACAAATACAGCTTCTAAATAAATCCATAAATTTTGTACTTGCAACCAGTTGTCAATAATTTCACTAGTTGTAGTCAATTTTTGTACCCATTCTTGTATTTTCGGTTTAAATGGTGCATTATATCGATTCGATAGTAATGATCCTAATAGCATTAGGGAATCTTCCATAAGAGTAACAACTTCATTGATACTATCACCTTTGAGTAATAATTCACCACGCGTTTTGAAGGGGCTGAATTGAAAATTTTGACTTGACCAATCATTCATAACAGTTTTAAGCTTAGCCTCAATATCTTTTTCCTTAACTGCTGAAATACAGATATCCTATAAACAGAGATAATATTGGATCTTTAGTATATATATATATATGCTTAGTTAAGTTTTATGAAAAATGTTTTAGTCTGTCACTGTTTGATCTAATTCGGGATATTCATAAAAACCATTGAATGCTTGATAATTATTTTGTCCTAGTATGGGACTCCTCAACAGTGCATACCAACGACCACAACATAGATCGAAAATTCGACTTTCTGTTCAGTTATTAAAAATCAGAGATTCGGAAATACTTGTTTTATAGGTACAAATCTTAGTCCAATGGTTCAAAATACTATGATTATCAGCAATGTTTTCATGCTCATTTTTCCATCCATATAAGGATGTGTGCTACATAATGCAGTATAATTCTCCTTAAAGATTTTATTTGAACCTCTAACATAATAAAAATTTGTGTCTATTACCTGGACGTATCCACGATACATAGCTAATCACAGACATTGAAAATATCATATGATTCCTACAAAATCTTCTAGCTCTAAGTTTTATATACAAAGATTTATTGATATATGAGGCTATGAAATTCGAAAGTCAGACTAAAGGCTCTCTAGTATTCTCCGATTCATAGCAATTGTTATATTTGCAATGAAATCATCTTTGAAAGACGTATAACTTCCTTTTATTGTACTCTATCATTCCCAGAATATTTATAAGAATCAATATTAATGATCGAATAAAATTTAACTCACTTCAATATCTTCTTTATATTTTAATAATGGTGCTTCCATAATATTGCGCAATAGAAAGTTATCTGACTCTACATCAAATTTATGTTTTGTTAATTCTTCTATTCTTTCCCAATGTCTAGTAGCCATAGCTTTATTCGTCATCATTTCAAGTAATGGACATGTTTCATTAAAATCATCTATTGTTTTGCTAAGTTCTGTATATGCTTGCCATTCTTTAAGTGCTTTTGGTAATTTTCGACATCTAAGAAATTAAGAAAAAATCTTATATCTAGAGTAGATTTAGTGTTAAGTAAGTTGTTTATATAATTTGATATGATCAAATATAATTATAATTATGAACAGCTTTACTTATTAAGTAGGAATTGTATAAATAATTAGAGCTATGGTTTAGAGAAATCAGACAGGTAGTGAACATTGAGACCATTTATAAAGTATGGTTGTGAATTAGTTCTTTACTATTTATGTAATCAGTTTACTTGAAATTTATCTGAGATTGAATATTGCAATCAAATTAAATTGAATTCGAGATGAAACTGTATAGAAAAATTGATGTGATGAACACTATGGGGTAGAGGCTCGAATTTGAACCCTAAATCCTCAAGACACCAGATTATAAGTTAGTGACAACGTAGAGTATTTTATTTTCGAACTAGTGTATTTTTTATGATGTTAAGTTGTGAACTGAAAGATCTACCATTGACACTTGCTGTTATAAATGACAGTTTCATTAGTTTAAACCTTAAGAAGGTAAGGTTACTGAAATCATTCAAGAATCCACAAGTTCATCTGCATAATGACTCTAAAGTAAGTTTTATACAAACATATTTATGAGACTATCGATAAATTAAAGATGACGAATCATAAAATTGAATTTCTCTTCTCTGAAGAAGTCCTGTCTTCCTTACGTCTTCCAGAAGCTATTAGTACATTAATATTGTCCAACGCAACAATAATAGGTCAAGGAGTCTAAAAAATACAACACTTCAACCTGAACATAAAAATAAACCTACTATTACAAATAATCACTTACCTATTTTGAAAGTCTAACAATTGTTGATTGATTAAATCAATATCGACATCAGTCCATTGTATATCGTAATAACCATTGACAGTATCCAGTACAGAATCGTATAACTGATACAATTTCTGCAACAAATTCAATTCTTTGCGTATTCTTTGTAAATCAGGATAATCTGTTATCGGTATGCCGAATAATTCTTCACCACCTGAATAAGTTTGATATTTACGCCATAAATCATCAAAACGTGCTTGAAATAAACTTAAACGATCTGATGCTTCACGTGGGATGATACCAGGTTCCATTGGTCCACTAATAAAATTTATAGAGTGATGAAAGTAATCCAAACCAAAAAAATAATGCTGTTGTTTTCTTGGAGTTTTGTTCTCTCAATGATTCACTAATTATTACTATAATTTAGGGTCAGTTTGAAGAAATGATTAACTATCATAATGATAGTTGATTGGAATAGTTTACATCTTAAACTAAAGTATTAAATACTTATGGTCTTGAAATAATATGTTTCACTTCAAAAATTTACTGAGTTCCACTGCTAGACACATGTCATATGTATCAATACTTGAGACATGTCGTTATATTGAGGCAGTCCACTCAATATATATAACGACAGACAATGATCAATTTAGAGTTTTGAATATCAATAATTACAAACTCTTACTAATAGTATCGTGGTATGATGATAACTTTATTCTATATATTAAGCTTTATTACGATATTACAACAAATATCTTCTAAATATGTATTCAACTTGTAACTAATCAAAACATTATCAAAATACACTTAAAAGTCGATATTTGCATCGGCAATTCAATAATTAATCTTCTATATTTCCAGCCGTTTTAAAATTTTTCTAATTCATCAATATATATCGTGCTTGAATCCGATTATGTTAATCTCTTCTTCTAACTCAAAGGAAAAGACGGAAATGAATATATATCAATGACTACAATACTTTTGTTTAAGTTTCTGATTATCGTCGCAATTCGCAACCAATTTATAGTAGCGCCTGAGTATATACATTCAGGATTCGTAATTATGTAGTTTGAACATTTCTAAGACAGGTATGCTAATTAGACAGAAAATAGGTGGCCTAAAAGTTTAATCTGGCCACGATAACTGATGAACAAGTTAGTGACTATCTGAACTCTGTAGCTCGGTGAATTTTGTTCGAGTTTAGTAGTGGATGTCAACAATGAAAACGGATAGATCTTGTTAACCAGTACCGAACAGAGTGAAACATGCATCTTGGATTCTACTACTTGTCATACGTCAAATATACACTACCTTTTTAGAAAAGCTAGTTTTTAGTTGAACTATTTTCAAAACGCAATACATTATTTGTCTGAAGTCAGAATCTAATCTGTTGAAAAATCTAATCCTTATAGAATTTATCCGATTTCTGAAACATGATAATATTACACATTGATACTAGTAAATTGGACATACGCTGTATCATATTCACTGGTAAATACATTCAGGTCTTGTTTGTATATTTCCACTCCATTAATTAATTCATTTTTAAATGTAGGTTGAATTTCCAAAAGATGATCTTGTACTTGTTGACTTTGTATTTTCAGTTTGGAGAAACCATAAGATAATGCGTCTACACGTTCTGCATTACCATCATTAAAATATAATTCATAACGATTCAATAAAGCGTATGATTCTTCAATAGGTCCAATAGTCATATCGAATTGAATTTCTGATGCTCTTAAATCAGATAAAGCAGCCATTTGTTCTCGAACATCATCCAAATCTTTTATTGGGCGACTAAGACGTTTCGAAAGATTATCAAATTGTTCAAGAATTTTATTCATTTCTGTTGCACAACGTTGATTCAATGCTTGACCGTAGACACGACGCCAATTTTGACATTCTCTAATTAAATTATCTTTTAAGTCATTACTTTTAAAGACTAGTGAACCAACTTGAGTTGATGATGGAATTAATTCAATTAACTTTTCCATTTTCTAGATAGAAGAAATAAATCAAAGAATTAGGAAAACAAAACAAATGTAACTAATCAATGATTACCACTACTTAAGGGTATGCTACTAATGAGCAGTTTGTAACTTTTAACATGGATTTATTTCTTTAGATCGAATTACAGAAACACAACCCTTGCGTAACTAATAAAATAACAAACAGTTAGTTGATACTAGTTGAGAGCGAAAATTGGCGATAATATGCTACATAATTTGTGTAGGTTAAATTAAGATAATTCGAGTAAGGTATGGTGTTCTACCCAGAATCCTCTATACCGATTTTTAGGAATATCATGGATCTTTACAGTCTTGGAAAGGTTAAATTATTATTGAACAGCATAATCTTAATAAAAACGTTTAAAGATCCCTCTCTGTTCTTTCGAGACTCAAACACCTAGCGACAACTGGATAACGTCTGCTGAATAACTTGATCGATAGACAAACTGAAAAATAAGCTCGGTCATCATATAGTACATAATTTGTATTTATTATATACTGACCATAGTTAGATGATACTTAGAATTTTTACCATACTAAATAATTATGTAAATGCATTTTTCTTCCAAGCTCATGCACTCAAGTTATTCTATGACCTTTACAAAGTCATTATTTTAAATTTAGACGACACTAATTATTACGATTATTTTAGTACCTAAATTAGTATACAAGAACTCTTTAAATAAATATCAATAATCCTTTAAAATTTCTGGCTAAACTCAAGTGATTGAACCTGAGATCTTTATTCACAGGTTCCGCGAACTCCTCAAATGTTTGAGCTGGAATCCAGTTGTCAATATTTACAACTCAAAGGTTCGCGTCATCAAATGGCTATCTTCTTACGCCATCAGTGATATCTATCGTACTCTTAGGGCACAATTATTTAATTTCAACTCAAAAAGCCTAAGATATCGTTGTCGTCGAAAAATCTGACGGTCCTGAGATAAATCTTATATTCGACTGCAATTACACATTCCTATAGGGTCCTATACTACAGATTAGTACGTCATATAGATTTTAATTGGTTGGAAATCTGTTTCGAAATTATCTGAAACCTTCATATATAATATTAATAAAAATACCACTAAACTCTAGAAGCTTCATAGACGTTGTTGATTAGGAGATCTATTTTAAATAACAAAATCAAATAGTTTATCATTTTATTTAGTTAATTTCTTTGGTAAAATTTCACATGGAGCAAGTGTTTGAGTTTAAGAAGTTTTACATTTTTTTCATGAATAGTAAACTGATAAACTTGTTACCAGCCAGCTGTATAACAAGCAAACTTTAGGGAAGAGTGAACTTTACTGACAACCTTGAGCTACTTATTAATAAATCAAAAGACACTGTTTAGTTACTAAACAGTTAACAATAAAAAGTCATAGAATTACGGTAGATAAATAGCCTTGACAGGAATAGTGAACAATTATATGTTCAATTATTTATTAAAGTTTAGCAAAAAGAGGGTTAGAGTTAGGTGTCACGATTACGAGTGGTTAGAACGAGAGAATGCTCGTTATCCATAAACACACCCTTGACTTCGCCCTGAGTGATAGGACAGGTACGCTCAAATGCGGTCAGTATCAGAAGCAAGTATTTCACATAATTTTCTTTACACACTGATTTAAATTCACTATGGGGTTGTTCAAATAATATTTTCATTATTCTTAAGTGTATTATGCATTAGACAGACAAGTTTTACTTGGTTGGTTAACTAACTCGTTTTTCAGATGCAGATTCCTTTACTGAGCTTCAAGACAAACTCTTATTGTAAGGTCTGGTAATATTACCCAGTTCCACAAACTGCAGTAGATGGAACGGAGTTCGGACCTAGGATGTGGTAGCTAAAAATCGAACATATTAACTACTGAACCACTGTCCCCATGAATGTAACTGTAAAACACTAAATAATTTATTTTACACTATTTATAAATTGATAACTTACAGAGTAGTAATTCATTTGTCCATTAATTTCTGATAAAATTGGTTCAGTCTTCATGAACTCGTAAACAACAGTTTGAGGATCCTGAGGGCAAAAACAAAAGAAAAGTGAATAAATTTCATTTATTTGAGGAACAAGTATGGTAGAATACGAAAAAATTCATTTATTACTTCAGATAATATTTTATCTACTTCGTTATTTGTGGACAGAATGAAGTATGAATGTATTTCTGTCATTATAGTCACACTAGTTTTTCATAAACAATGTAAGATATGGTTTTAGTACAAATGGACACATTTCACGGCAGAACAGTCAGAGGAAACTAATAAGACTGGAATTAGTTGAGTGAGAACATCGATTAATACGATGATGAAAACTAAAGACAGAAGGTATACTTTAAAGAGAATGAATATAACTGAAGAATAAAAAGTACAAAATTACATTAAAATTCAAAATTTGCAGGGATGAATGTGCCCATCAAACTTCCACAATTTTTGAGCTATAACACTTATGATCGACCATCATTGACGATTGTGCCAAACCCTAACACAGATGTCTACATTTCTTTCAATGATTAGTCGAAAAATCAATAACTTCGTGAGCCTGTGCTAAACCTTAATCTGATCGACCTTCCTCTTTTTTCGTTCTACCACAATGTCAGCCCCACTGGACAAGCGGTCACTGAACGTGAGTGATTCATTTGTTAAGTGCTACAATCAGTGGAGATTAACAGACATGTCAACAGGGTTGTCATTTTTACTGAAAACTTTACTCCTAGCCTCAATATTATCACTTTGATAGCCGCACCAAACATGACCGATAGTTCCGATAGTTTTCCGTGATACTCCAAATAATAACTGTCTAGGAGGAATAGAAGCTACAAGTTAAACCGATCTCCAAAAACGTTCCTTAAATAAATACCAATTTTATGAACAAAGGAAATCAGTTATAGTAGAAGAAATACTGGACACCGATTTCATAGATTTTTGATACATAATACCCAGGCATCCAACTAGATCAATTCAGCTTAATTATGAATTGTTATTATTAGGAAAATAAACTTGGTTTCATCCTTCAACTAAAGTTTTATTGACAGGTGAGAATAAAATTTCTCCAGCAAATGTTCAATGTCTATTGAAAGTTGGTTTCAGCATTTTATCTGGGATTTCTTCCTATCCGATTTCCTTCAGTATGTAGTATCAGTTTATATGTTAAGCCCATATACTTTATTCTAGCTACTGGCCAAGCTAATTCACCTATACATTATGAGTCATATTTTGATCTTGTTAATTATTCGCTTATCAACCTTGACTACTTATTTATATGAGCATATGTACATGCACACTTCGTATCTTATTCATCATATGTCTGTCATTCATTTTTATCTGATTATAAATATTGAGCAATGCTTGCTCATAGCGAGTTGGATTGCCCGCCATCTCCAATACGCATCATTTTTGTTTCTCTCTCCTCTGTTCGCTTTGTCACTCTGATTCCCTGGCCAGACCAATGAGTGTAGAAAATATATGTATTCTAAATCCATTCTCGTATTTGACTTATTTAACTCCGTTATTCACCAACGCGGATAAAGTCATTTATTACATACGAGGATAGACAGTACGTACGATCAAAAAGGGATCAGATTTAAGCTACCACAACAAGTATATCACCTAATATTACTTAATAAAATAAAGTAACTAACTTCATTTTAAATCATTTCTGAATATACAACATGTAATGGATCTTTGTTGATGTGCCGTATTACCAAGTATTCACATGAATTTTTAAAATGCGACTAATTTATTATCGTAGTCGGATCTTTTTAACACTTATAGCCATTACTTACGGTTCTTGTGCATTCACTGAACATCTGTTTAACTGTGATAGTCTTCATTTTTCGTGATCTTAGTTCCTGTTTCAGTTATTATCTTCCAATATGACTGTCATACAGCTATAAGGCGTGATAATACACAGCGTGTTTTGTAAATAATCCCCATATAACTCTTATTAGGACCATGTTTTCTTGCATCGTATATTAACGTGGTAGATACTATAGAAACCACATGAACTGAAGTTTGTAAATGAATTGCTCATATTCTCGTAAGTAATTGTACTGTATTTCAGACAAATACGTAATTTAGGTTTCGAAACTGTATGAATATCTCAGTCATTTGGCCGGGAGTTTTGTTAGAAGTAAGAGTAAGTATATAAAATCACAAGTGAGCAAAAATCTAGCAACAACTAACCGTCGTCCATAAATCTGAGAATTCATTGTATGTATTGGATACTTTTTGGATTTCTTCTTTAAATGCATTAAATATTGTATTTAATTGAATTGAAATTTTAACTACATCTTTATGTTCGGCAATGATACGATGTAATGGTTTTATCGGTGAAGAAGACAGTTTAGCTTCTTCTCCTTGTAGTTCAGCTAACTGGTCAAGTTCCTAATGAAAAACAAATGATATTTAGAAAAAGGAATACATATATATTTAAAGGTTTGTTAATAGAGTATGGATGAAGAAAGATTAAAGGTTCGAGCGGGAGAATGAATGTTCTCTGTACGATCCCCGGTAGTCGGGTGATTATTGAGCACTGTTAAGTAGTTCTGTACGAGAAAGAATTATTTCGTGTCTAATGGTTTCTAATAGTAGTCTAACTGAGATCGATCCGTAATGTAAACCATGAAAATAAAGATGAGTTAAAATCTCAATACTGATGAAGTATAATCTGAAGAATATAGTTTCAATAAATTGTGTATATATAGTTTCATAGTGCATTAGTGAAGTCTTGTACATTTGGAGTATAAAACCAATGAATATAAAGCGTCTTATAAGCAGTCAGATGGTCTGATAATGTAACTGGCTCATTCAAAAGTTTAAGTACTAGCAAGACTTTTATAAACAAATGTAAATAGTCGCCTGTTGTATTTGATTTAATTAAACACTAGTTCCACCAAATAATTTAAATTTCAATAACTGAAAAAATAATCAGGGATTGTAGTTCTACGAGTCTACAGAAATTTCTGTTACTCTTAGGCATGGAATCTTGAGTAATATTAGTTTTTACTACCACTCTTGATGGTACATTCTATACAAAGAGTCCATAACATTCGTAGTACTGAACAAGTGTAAAATCTCCTAGTTCGGTAAGACGATAGTCACTAAATAACTAGAAGAAAAAATCCCCGTTATTTCACAAACATGTATTTTCAATTTAACTTTTACAAACTATTTGATTTACAAAGATGGATGGCGGCTAGCAGTGGAATCCAAGACGCGCGTTTCGCCCGATAAAAGACTGATCAATTACAGTCTTAAACATCAATAGGAAGATTTAAGCAAACAACATAAAGTGAAACTAATATTTCTTTACCCGCTTAATTTTTCATTCTTAAAAACCGTGAAAATTAAAAAACTTGAGTTGATTATCAATCAACAGAGTTAGGTGAAAATGTACTGTTTAAATGAAGTAGACAAAAATATACGCTCATGCTTAAAGTTTAAGTGAACATCTTTAGAAGGATGATATTCATTGTGAACGTTTCGAGAAACAGTTTGTTAACAAAAGTTTCATTTGTGTCTGCGATTAAAATTTCTTATATCTGACATATTGACTTGATATTCGTGTAGAGTTTACTTGATAGCGAGTTTTCTAAGTTAAAACATTAACGATTCAGCGACTAGCAAAGCATACTAATCCTGAGTTGTAATCAAATTCATTCGAACACGCTTGGATTGTAGCCAGTAGATTAGGTAACTACACATTGTGTTGAACTTTAGCGTTATATGCTTAAGACACAATTAGTAGGATGTCCTGAATTTATCCGTAGTATGTTCCAGTATTGTTGATGGAATTGATATTCCTTATAATCGTTGGACTCTGTATGATCATACTAGTAAGTCAACAGATCATGATGGTCTCCTTTCTAGTGTCAACTTCCGAAGCAGATATTACAGATTAGTAGTTTGACTGAAATCTGGAAAGTTTACAGAAGAAATTGACATTTAATATAACTTTTGGCAAAGCAAATAATTCACATAGTTTTGTGTTTAATCATTTCCTGATATTATCTGCTGATTCTGATAGATTTGAGTTTTCAAACAAATCAGTTTAAGTACATTTTCTATGAACACAGTAAACAATACACATAAGTATTATAAAATATGGAGAATGTCAATTTATGTGTTGATTGTTTGAATCGTCTAACTGATATTTAAAACTACAATTGCTCAGTCTCCTTTTTATGTGTGGATCTTATGCAGATTGTCATGATATTGTTATTAAATCACAAGCATTTCTTAGTCAAGATAGATGGTGGCTAGGGTTTTACTACTAGTCATCATTCATCTATACTTAGAAATATAGTGAATTTGTTAATTTATCAAATTGTTTAACTTAGTGATATAATCAACTGACTACCTTTTGTTGTTGTTTCTGTGTAAGTATCATATGTTGCCATGGTTGAACATTTTGTGTCATTTTTAATATAATTGACATTGATTTGTGCAAACCAGTTTGTAATTCATCCAAAGACGGCTGCATTACAACATTTGGTATGGATAAAATGAGATTAACTTTAAACAATGGTGTTTTTCTCCCTTCTTTCTCAGTTGCATGCTCTTGATGAAACTTTAATGTCATCGGTTGAATTCGTAATTTTAAAGAGTCTAATGTATTTCGAGTGCCTTCATCAAACCAAAAAAATGAGAACGAGAATATAGATTTTTCAAAAAGATGATCGTAAACCGATTAAATCACCAGGCCATTCAATAAACGAATGTAATAGTTTTGAGTATCAGGATGTAAAACAAGGTGACGATCAATCAGACGGACCCAAAAATGTGATAAGTCACTTCTCGAAAGTATTTCATCCTTAATAATAAATATATTTTTGTTCCATCCCAATGAGTAGAACAATTGTATTTCTGACGTTTCATGACTTATAACAGAAATATATTTATTATCAACTCTCAACCCAATGCTCAATTTATTTGACACTCAAGTTCAACCTTGGTATGGATACTTTTTTCATTCTTATTCGGGTAACATCATAAACTTGTTATTTCTTATTTAACTGCAATTCCTCAGTCTTTTATGACTGGTGTTTTGTGTTGTTACAATGAACCGAGATTTCAGTTAATTTTCAAAGCGACTGGATAATAATAGTAATCAATTGATTCAGTATCTCATGGTCTAGTTAAGTCATTGAAATTCACCTAGAACTTGAACTATGATTCAGACCTAATCTTAATAGAGTGGAATGACTTATCATTACTCGATCCTATATAAAAATGTTATGTTTTCAATTGTAGTAAAGAAGCATTTGATTTACAATAGTTTTGCAAATAAGATCTGTTTAACTTGTCGGTATCCCAAAACAGATAAGGAACAAATTTTCCCAACAGTAATTAAATGCCATTTATTTTTCATCCACAAACGTCTAAAATTAGGTTTTACTCTTGTGACACTTTTCTCATAGCATATGTTTGTGCGATACATAAATTCTATTTTAGTTTTCTCTCTTTCCGTCAATGGACAGAAGTAGACTCAAACAGACCAAACTTTATGCTGGCTCAGTTCCACCAAGTACAAATTGGTGATAACGACATTGAAAACTCGACATATGTGTCTAGTGAATAAACAAGGCTTTGAGCTTAGTCTATAATTGTTTGTTCGGTTTATCGATAAGTTAAAACTTGATGGGAACCGATTGAGGTTAACAAACACTATATATTGATAGGAAAATAACTATCGGATTGCGAATTGCTATGCTTATTAGGAGCAGTTGCAGATAAATTCAAATATGACAATTATTGAATAAATAAAAGTACACCGTTGTTAGTATCTATAACCGATGTTAAAGATAATATAGATAATCATACCATACATCTGTTCTCAAGTTTATTGAAACCTATCCAGAAGTTAGGAGTGTTTCAAAAATTATTTATACCTTAAATATTTAGTTGGTAGGATATTTGGTATGCAGACTCAATATGTTGTTATGCTTTTGGAATCAAATCTTGATTTCCACTAATTAAGGACTAAGTGAAGATGTAAGAACACATTTTTATACCATTTTTATCTAGAAACTTTCTGATTTCTTTCAATATTATTTAACGGAATGGAATAATCAAAGTATTAGTACAATCTTTCAGTGGATAGTTTTATTTCATTTTACTCTAGTGCAAGATATAACTGAATCAGTATGTATGTCGGGTAAAATTGTGAGTATACTAATGAAAATCATCACTAGTGACGTATGTTGGAAGGAATAATAAGGAAAGTATTGATCGGATCAAGTGTTTAGTTGATATTTACGCAATGTATTAAGTGAGATGGACTAAATAAAATGGACACTGAGACTGGTCAAGGTGAGAGGTTTCAAGCATACTTCTGTTGGACCCACAGATAACGTATTTTCAACGTTAATGGCAATTGTTTCTACTATTTGAAAGACTCTGGGTCTGATCGAGTTTGGTATGTCACCATTATCAGAATATATTACCAAAACTGACTCATTTTTACTGACTATATAGACTATTCGAATTAAACGGGGTAAGATTAAGCTGTTTACCGCCTCAGCTAAACATATTCACGTGCATGAACAATCTAGCTTGTTTAATAGGTGCAGTTAAATTGATAAATATGAATTAATTTACATAGTAAATCAATAACAACTTACATTTTACTAATGCTTCTGTATTACGTTGAGTGAATTGATTTAAAAATGTAAAATATATACATGGTTTACATTCAAGACATCTTCCTCTACGTCTGTCCTGTGATATACACTCATAACCTTGTTCTGAACTTAAATTTTTTAACTGATTCTCATCTAAATCTGCTTTAATTAAATCCAACATTTCATTAACAGCTATTTCTATAAGATGACTTTTACTAAAAAGAAAACAATAAAACGTACGACAGGCATTGCCAAATAATTTGAATAATTACACTTAGAAAATTATGAGTTCAATGTTCTAATGTTTACATGTTCTCGCTAAAGTATTAATATCTTTCAATATATTATGAATGAATATTCAGTACCGAGGTTGATATTTAACATTTTTAAACTTTAGTGATCAAGGCAGCCTGCTTGAATGTCTGGGATACCTATTCCTACCATCTGGCTATTTCAGCAAGTTATCTGTTTTCTTGTTTGTTTTAACATATCATTATACCCATTAGTCTCATAACCTATTCAGATGCGTTTATGAAAAGTTTGCGACATTTCGCTGTACAAGTTACAGTAGAGCCCAATCATAGACACTGTAGTTGCTGGCAATATGCATCGAAAAGAATATAAATTATTAAGATGTCGATTTCTGAACTGCTAACATCTAACTGGCGACCATACGATATGTATCGCAAGGGTAGATCAAGAAAGAAAAAGAGGCAACTTGTTGAAATACTTTGTGCTGAGAATTCTATATTGTACCAAAAATATAATATTTAATAAAACCAATAATAATAAGTATTCGGGGAATATGTAACTGTGGGAAATATATCACAGGTGAATACCACACACAGAATGATCGAAAGAGTTCAAAGCACATTTGCGTCTTTAATATTAACCTTTAATGAGTTGAAAACTAAGGAGGAATTAGTTGTGCAATTAGTTGCATACTTTCAGCTCTTAAAAAATTAGTTTAAGAGAGTAATGTACAGACTCATGTACTTGTCTTGAAGTAAAACATTGATTACATAGCGGAGTACTTTACTCATTAGGTAGTTCAGAATAAAAGAAGTATTTTTCAGAAATGTATTTTACGTATAGATCATTAAGCAACCACTCCTATAATTTGTATAGGTTGATAAACGATACTATCGTTCGACTAATGAAAATCCAAGAAAACTACTGCTTAGATCTTTGGTGATAAATAAACTTTGTTTAATAGAGGA
Source organism: Schistosoma mansoni (assembly GCF_000237925.1). Taxonomy (NCBI): domain Eukaryota; kingdom Metazoa; phylum Platyhelminthes; class Trematoda; order Strigeidida; family Schistosomatidae; genus Schistosoma; species Schistosoma mansoni. The sequence continues at coordinate 403,473 of NW_017386059.1, forward strand.
TATTATTTGACTATAGTGAAAAGTGACTTAATATTATAGTGTACCTTATTTAATATAAGAAATAAGGAGAAAATAAAAAAAGAATTATAGATCAATTTTTCTTGCTTATCAGAAAGTATCAACGAGGTGTATGTAAAACAGATTGACACAAACTCAAATGACGTAGTTCAAAGTCAGTGGAACTGGTATACACATTTTACTAGTACCTGAATAATTTAATGACTAATGTTCATTGATCAGGTTTTATGCATTATTCTAACAGAAAACAGTAACAAAATAATACCTTTATTGTAGCTTCTCGGACTAGACTATCGGGCTGAACCAGTTGAGTTGTTAAGCTGTTAATCTTAATCGACAATTGTCAATTAACTGAAAACATTTGAGTTAAACGCTCACCAATTAAGACTCATTTAATCTCAGACTGATTATCTTTCTTATATAACTAACTTTCACGGAACTGTATCAGCCTTTTATATAAACGTGATAAATCTTTTGAATGATTCATTTCGTTGTATCTTTCCCATTGTTCGGTAGGCATGTGTTTATTGTTCTCATTGTTATTGACTGTATTATTTTGCAATTTCGTACTAATTATATTAGTTTATGTTCTAGGAACAGATTAAAAGTGTTGGCTGTATTCATAGTTACTCTGTTAAGACTGTATTTGAGACAGTATAGGGACTTTTTTTCGGACAGTCATCAGTAGGTAAACTAAATTCTCCATCAGGAATTCTCCGAAATTTCAATGACATCCTTTTTGATGAATAACAACCAACGTAGAATCCAAGTTATAAATGATTTTGTGTATTTTATACAAATGTTGTGTTCAACTTTCATTTCATGAAACAAGATCGGTAGTGCAGTTACTGAGATTGAGCACTAGGATTTACAACAACTAGCAAATATTACGTAACTAAACGTAAGTTAGATTAGAATTCCTAGATTTGCCAGTAGTCGACATTTTATTGTCTCGAAAGTTCTATTGAGTTTGTTCATTTCTTAATTTGCATCACAGACTCACTTTAGATAGAAAACCACTGAAAATCAAGTGGTACCTCCCAAGAGTTCCCTTACTGGAACAAAATAATTGCAGATTATTTCCGTGTTTTCAGCAGTTTCCTAACTAAACTTAGTAATTTATGCAAACTAAAAATTGACACTGTTTTTTTTCAAGATTACAACTTAAGTTTGCCAATTTTAACTTTGTGGAGAAACTTCGAAATTCGAAGAATTGGTTCCTACTCTTGAAGTCAAATTAGCAGTACAGTATTATTCTAAAATTTTAGCAATAATACTAAGCTAAAATCTATCAGTTATCATAAAATATCGAAAACAAAACTAACATGGATAAATTTTCAGCAGCATTTGCCACAGTTGTTTCAGTTATTTGAATGAATTGATCTAATGTTACTTGATCATCATCTGGTAAATCACATAAATTTGTTTCAGCCATTTCTTCAAAAACATCTTCAATACGACAGTTTAATATATCACTAGTACGTTTTATCAAAAGTTTTAAACTGTCAAGTTCACTAGAAACTTTTTTGATAACTATATAAAACAATTTTTCGAAAAAAAAGTTAAAGTTATGCCATTTAAAGAAATAAAATGTGATAAAAATATGGTGTATGAAACTAATTTTGGTTAATTCCAGAATGAGTTATATTTCATTTGTTGTATTCTAGAAAGTTGTGGCAGAGATTACTAGTTACGCTTTTTGTAATCGAACGTGTAACTCACAATTATTTACTCAGTTTCAAACCATATTTTTATTGTATGGTGGTCAGTAAGACTAACGTGTTGTCCAAATAAACGTAGAAGAAAGGTATTTGTGACATTTCACTAAGTAGTTGGAAGTCGAGTTTATTAGGCATTAGGGGATACGCAGTTTTTATTTCCAATGTATTCCCAGATGACCTCTATATCACAGTTGATGAGGAAAATCGATTTTTACCTGAAAATTTATAAATTTTTTATTGGCGTATTTAAAGTGTAAATGATTAGCACAATGCTGAAGGTCGGGCTACGTCATTACAATGTTAATATTCGTGTTCGACACGAAAGTTTCTAGAGTGTTCAAAACCCTGTTTTCATTAAGAAACTGAGCATTAGAAATTTCAACGTCATAGTGTTGAATTATATAAAATGTCTCGAATATTTCGAAATCTCGATAGCCATATATACAGCTTGGTACGGATGTGTACAATGAATTTTCGTCAAATATTAGTTATAAACTAATTAGTATTTCAACATAAACATAGGATTAGTTAATTTCGCTATGCATGAAGTACGACAACATATTACAACGATAGAGTTTAACTGTTAAGTTAAAGAGGCATTATCATCATCATCATCAGTTAATGACAGTTAATTACATTTGTATCCCGTGTAGAATTACATCAAGTGGATTAGTGGAGAGTTATGTACATTTTAAAGCTGTTGGTTAGAAAGTGACTTGTCGATAACATTCGTTGAATCTGGCCTTGTGTTACAATTTGACTGTAATTAAAAATATAAATTATTGGATTTTAAACCGACAAATGATTATTACCTTACCTGTCACCAGATTTGAAGGTTCCAGAATCAACTTTGAGTGGGGTTAGAACTTTTGATATTCATTATAAACGAGTATGTGATATCGAAATACTTTAATTCAAGTTCAAATCTTTCTTACTAAATTATTCAATTAGGGAATAATACTCCCATGTGACTGAGTGATATATGTCGAGAAGTTACCTATTTATTTCTGAAATCAAGTTTTAGTTCTCACTAAAATATCGGTCAATAAATCTAATATGCCTGCTAGTAACAGTTACGAAATAGTTCACTCGTTATCTAACGCCTATATGATGACTCAATGTCATTGGTAACATTCCAGTATTTATAAACTCACTAAATCAATAATCATATTTTATGAGTATTTTAACTCACAATCATCTATACTAGTAGAATTCCAGTTGAGTAGATAGATACCAGCACTTAGAGCTTGACATAACTTATCACGGAATGGTTGAAATAAAGGTAATAGTACATTCGGAACAGATGCCCAAGTTTCTTCAATTGCATTTAATAGTTCTTGTAAGCTAGAAAAAGAGAAAAACGATAAAATTCAGGTGAACAGGTTATAATTTTCAATCTGGTCAAATAAGGTGTATAGATTTTTCATAAGACTGAGAATATATTCATACATTGCAGTGTTAAGAACAGGACTACTATGAAGGAAGTCGGAAAATGTAAACAATTGAACTGAACTGAAAGGCCGAAAGGTATCATTCTCTTCACGCGACCTGAAGATCCTAATCTTGATTCAGTTTGGGCTTGTAGTTGCATACGACTAAGGAGTTTAAAACTAGGATGAAAGAGTTGTTTAGTGCTTTTTAATTTTTAATAGTTCTTTGGCTTATCTCAGAATATTATCAGAGCTACATCAAAAGACGAACAACAAGTAAAGTTGAACGTAATTATTTGGGAATATTTTACTTAACCAGTTACATGTAATTCAAAGTTTCACCAGCAGACTGAATAAATACAAAAATATGGAGTGTACAAGATGATTGATTTCGTGAATTACAAAACACTTATCTCAAATTTTATTCATGACAAACAAACCTTTGTCATTCACAAGGTGATTTTGACTATTTATTCGATCGAGTAGGTGATATTTCCCGAATAAAGTGGATAACCACCCTCTTGAATTGATTAATTTCAAATATGAAAACATTTGACTATTTCAAAAATAGCAATTCAACTAGCGATAGTAACAGTAAAGTCATAGATTCTAAGAGTATTCCTGACATTCAATGATCATTTATGCAAGCTAGCTTTTCATAAATACTTATTTTTATGGTAGAAATGTGTTTATATTTTTATGTGAAGAATGAAAGAAATGAATAACACTTCACTTTTCCGAAGAATATAGAATTTATAAAAACAGGATCATTCCTTACGACAAATGTTTCACTACTGTACATAATCATTTTAAGAAAACTACTATATCTATCCCTTTTAAATACTAAATAGTGAACAAACTGTTTTAGCTATTAGTTAAGTATGTCATGTTCGATACTAAATAGTCATTTATTTTCTGACAAACAAGGGATACTAGTGAAGAATAGTCTGTATTATATAATGAAATTTAGCTGTAGCTCTTCCAGGACTACTGACGGTCCCAAGCCCGGCTAAACAAGAGGTTTAGGCTTGAGGTCAGTATCTCCATTCTGTAGAAAAGAACCTTGCTAAAAAAGGCTAACCAGAATAAGTAACATATGATTTACTGATATTAAGTCTATTAATCTGTAGTGTGAAGGCTAACCAATTGCATAAGTGACTAAATATGATATCTGATGATTAGAAACAATTAAAAGAATATGAAGTTACCTTATATATACTTATCTCTTAAAGAGGTAATTTAACTATTTGATTATGCATTTGGGAGTTAGTATATAACTCTAATCTTTTGGATACACCGTTGAGTGGATCAACGAAGCACCATACCTAGAGGATTCCTAATTCTCTAATGATTTAATTTTATCATTTTTCAGTAAGAAACTATTCATTCTAAAATAAATAATGATTATATAGTAATTTATGTTTTGAAAATAGTTTAACTCAAAACTTACATATTATGTCTTTGTTTAAGCATGATTTCTTGAACTAATAAACGACTAGCTACTGATGGTATATTTAAACCTAAACTTGAAATATAACGAGCTTCATGAACTAGTTCTAATATTGCCAAATCGAAGTTTACATAATAACGTTCTGTATCAGGATCACGTACAATTAATGATGATGATAAACTAGAATGTACATTTTCAATAGTTTGACACCAATGATGATAATAGATCAATTCAAATTGAACTAGAGCTTCTGCAATACGGTTAAAATTTTTCACACATTTTTGACCTTCATGTCCCTGTTGAATAAGTAAGAATGAATATTATTTATAACTTTAATTGATGACAAGCATTTATAAAATATTCTAAAATGTCATTAGCTTATATTACGGAAGTAATCCTATAGATTTAAAACAAAACCTATAGATTATAGTAGGAGTCCTGAGAAGGAAATATTTTATGACGTATGGTTCCCGTGACTAATAATGATATACAAACTTCCTTTATGCAAGTCACCAACCGGCTAGTGAGTGAGAACACTAAGAGGGAAGAAGGTAATTTGTCGGGCTAAACCAATTCACATGTATATTTATATGTCTATATTTAAGAAAATGTCATCATTTCTTGGCCAATCACATGCATTTTTGATTGGCACAACATGGCGATCTTTTATTGACCCACTGTACTAAAATCTATGTTGTTCCCTGTCGAATAGTTTTATAATAACACGGAATAACCATCATATGATACTGTGAAACATCTTACATACAAGTTTAATTGACTATAGACATTTACTTGACATTAAAATCAGCAAACTTATTTTTTACTCACAGCTGAACCCATTCGAATTTACAAATATCATATTTAATTAAGATGGTTTTAAATGGATTGGTGATATTCATGGTGAATAAATAGCAACCTGAGAAAACTGTTATTAAACTAGGTAGGCCTTGATCTATGTTTTGTCAGTGCATGGTGTTGTGTATATGTGACTAATGTTTCTTGAATTTCAATGCGTATTCAAACGTTAGTTCGTGGTAAAATCTATCATTAACAACCATATTTATTTGCCCTTTATAATCGTGTAACATTGATTTATTACATTAAAAGTACCCATAATTTAACAAATAATTCTGAGATGTTACTCAGCATACAAAGTATGTACAAAGTTCACTAATACAATCGTCCATTCAATGACATTTCTGTCCTTTTTTAACAAGTTATTTATTCTATTTACCGAAAATATTGGTAAGACAACAGTTTATTTCAACTTCGATACCATTTATTCGAATCCTTACTGAATGCATTGTTGCTATGATAATCAGTATAAAAAACTATAACCTTTGCCGAATAAATTAAAGTACACTTACCAAACAATCATCATTATACATTTATGATATTAGTATCGTTAGACATGCGCCTAAATTAATTTTTATGGGTACCAAAAGTATAAGCATTGAAAGATGGTTTTTAAATTTTCATTTCACGGAAATCCATCATTAAAGTATATGCAAAGTAGATTACCTTGTGAACTGATATAAGCTAGAAACATATATTGATAACTATTGAGCACACGACTCAGCACCGACAATGCCATATGACATAAATTATGGAATCTTAAAGGTTTACTGATAAGTAAGGATCTAGAGGTCTACATTTCTAAATTCAATTATATCACCAGAATGCATAATAGTCATTTAATTCATCAGTCATATTTGGATCACTATCGAAATGGTTCAAGCTGTCAATTATCCTAATATTCTATATTAGATTGATAGCGTTAGTAAGAAATAGATTATTTCAAAACAATAAAAGGTCTAAGAACAATAATATATACATCTTTTATACTGTCAGGTAGAGGTTAGATGCAGATTCATGCCTCATCATGTTTAAGGCTAGTTAAGTGAATGCAAATACATCTTAATGTTTATTTTCAAATTGAGACTCGAATCCAGTATATTTCACTCCAAATATTAACATTTTATCCACTGTGTTAATGAGTTCAAATAACCATTAACTTGTGCTACTGGTATAAAAAATATTAGTAATGATTTATGACTTCCTGTTATTGATAAGCAGGACTTCAACTAATTCATCAACAACTGGGAGTTACAAATGCTTATCACTATCTTCAGACCTCTTGGAGAAATGTATCTATTTAAACTCAGAAACACAGTGGATAAAGTGAAAGCATTTTGAGCGAAATATTCTGAATTCGAGTTTCAATATGAACATTAACACTGAGATGTCAGTGCATCTAGCTGTTGAGCCCCAAATAGGATGAAATGAGCACCTTGGACACGCACTAAAATGATAGAAACCTATTATTACTAGCTGTTAACAATCAGAGTAAACAAGTTGCAAAAGTATTACTTTTTTTATAATCACTTACCCATAATACATCTGGACATTTTTCTTTAAATCGTTCCATTGGTATTTCAATTTGTTTGTACAAATGACGTGCCCAAAACATTTTACCAGCTATCGACGTCATATTTCTAGCTATTGGTGGATCATGTTTTTGTTTTTCATATAGTTGACGGACCATTTCTAATTCATTAGCATAATTCTTTATAACTAATTCATATTTAGCTGATAAATCTAATTGACAACATTTAATTTGTTCAAATTTTTCTAAAATTCTTAATTGACGTTCAACCTGAATAGATGTATTAATAGAATATTTTTATTAAAGTAAAATAGTTGAAGGATGAATGATTAGTAATAATTTCAAATTGGAAGAATATAGTCTGTGAACGAAAGATAATTATTACAAGTAGCTGATATATAATACATGATTCGGTACAGGTTTATATCAACTTGTCTAAATAGCTAGAGTACAGAAATTCTGGAAATGTGGATACTAACTGGAAGTGTTTGAAGTTCTCTATCTCTAGCTTGTTAGTGAAACAGTTTTGGACCTGATTTTAAAGATAGATGACCATTAAAAGACTTATATTGTTTTTTCATAGTTGAAAGCAAGAGTCAATTGAAGCTAGATCACCAAGGAAAACCTGGAAGCACCGGACGGCCGTTTCGTCCTATTGTGGGACTCCTCAGCATTGCGCATCCACGATCTCGCCTCGCTAGATTCGAACCCAGGACATATCAGTCTCGCGCCAGACCACTTAACCGATAGACCACGGAGCCGGCATTCGATGGTGTTAATGTCTAAATTCAACCAATCCACGAAGTTGGGCAACCGTTCACCAATTGTCTTCAGTGAGTTCCTATCTCATAATAGACCTGGTTGAACTCCACTGATCATTGCTTCTCACTAGAACTCCAGGAAGTACCTCTTGAAGTCAGTCACTAGTGAACATATGATTATTATTATCGGAAGGCCTTTTGTGGAGATTTCAGTATTTTCATAGTTGTAAGCATGAGTCAATTGTTACTTATACTATGGCTGGAAAAAGGATAGAGCAGTGTTATAAATGTGGAAGCTGATGTTTTCCGGACGTCAGTAATTTAATAAAAACCATTGTTAACAGAATATCCTGCTTATCCTTTGAAAACGAAACAGCAAAAAATCAAGCAAATACACATTTTTATACAGATTTTATTCGTATATGATGACTAGTTCACAAATATCATACATAAATGATATAGTGGGAATACAATTGAATTTTATACTGGAATTATTTTATACTACAGGGAATATCACAGAAAATGACATTTAATTAAAAATGAAATAAATGATACACTGAACAAGTATCATACTAAATTAAAACACGACCTCGAATTTCGCTTCATTCTGGTAGACTGAACTTTGAAAAACCATGTCTGTGTACATCTAATAGACACTGAATACTAAATTGATGTAAAGAAACCTTTTAAAGCTGTCTATCGTATTCAATCCAACCTTATCTAAAATATAAGGATTTTCTTTTCGTGTATACTATAGGTTGTGATAACTCCAATAAATAAACTTTACCTATAAGTCTACACCAAGTTTGGACAGACTAATTTTTAACACACAGAGATTAGTTTAATGAAATGTCACTTTCCAAGTTCCACATAAAATGTTTTATTTCTTATCTTCATATTTAAGAAATCATTGTCTAAAATTAATCGTCTAATTAGTTTTTTTATTTTTCATACTGTCTACAGTTCACTATTGCGAAAACTATTTTAAATTTCTCAATTCTGTACGGCAAATCAATCATCGTTTAAATATTAAGTTGTTGAAAATGGTTGGAAATGAGACTTTGGTTTTCTGCCAGTTAACATTCGTTACCAAGGCATACTTGTAATTTTAAGAAAACTGATATCTACTGTAGTAGAAGGTACTTTTTGTCGTTGATCATGGGTTATGTGTAGACTACCACCAACCAACTAACGTCTCAACATAGTAGATGTGATGTTAAACCATACAGACTAATGGGCAAATCTCAACTTAAATAATGGAATTCTATTTAAACCAAAAAAACCAGACTAACACAACATTAGTTACCCGGTGATCGATTAATTGTTCATCGTGAAACGTTATTCAATATATAATGACAAATTATAAATGGGAGAGATAACAGAGCTGGTCAGCAAAAAGTTACTTCGTTCATTCCAAGATCAAAATTTGGCTTTCTGTTGACATTTTATGTATCGTTACTAAACTTCTATAAATAACATTCCTAATTTTAGTATGAAATTGTATTGAGAGTTTCTGAATTAAAGCCATCAGGGTTCCTAATATTTTGTCTGTCGAATTGTTGTGATGATATCTTGCAGTACAGATGATTTAGGATAATAAGAAGTACATTGTCGATATCTAATTTCCATTATCGTGCAACTTTGTACTTGTTTACAGATAAATCAAAAGCTGAAGAACAGTTTTAGTTTGAGGCTATATAATAATTTAGCATCATACTGTGGGATAGTCCTTAGTTATATAACATCAAGTTATCATAAAATAATCATTTTTAAATAATAATGGTAATAATATTTAACAGAAATACATAACAATGGAACATACAGGCGCAGGTTGTTTAAACCATGCATCAAGGAAATCGCGAAGTTGTTGTGCTATTGTATCAAATTGACTTTTGTACTCATCCAAGTCCCGATCAAACTGATAAAAATTCCAACAAAAAAAAAACAAACGAAATTAAACATCGTATTATTATCATTTAAATATATACGGTTATGAATTTATGTTGTAATCGCTATGTCATTGAAAAATTAATAGCCCAAGTAAAAAGGGATACTGAATTGTCCAAAATTGCTATAATATAAAAAATGTAGAAATATTCTTGACAAAAAATAACTGAAAAAATGTCAGTTCATGTGTACTCTTGTCCCCTTTTTGTTTGTTCATTAGTTTAAACCGTTAGGTAATGACAAATCAATTTCTTATTGTATCATACAGTTAAATCAGAAGATTCTAGTCCAGTAGTAATTCAACTAGTTTTACAACTAAACTAGAAAATTGATTCACATTTTGTGATTAATCATATAGTGTTTCAACAGTGTTCATATATATATGTAGCTAGAACAGAACATACAAAAAATATTCATTGATAAACTGACGGCACGAAACTGACTGAACAGAAGTCTGTACTATGTCATTTACAAGATAATGGACTCAGAAGTAACACTGAATTGAAGATGGATTATGTATAAAGTTATGATTGCAGAAAGATGGCTATATATATATATATATATATTTGTCTTTTTCCAACTGGTCATCCAGAAGTAGAGTAATTGTAAGATGCTACAAAATTATGTAATTCCAGTCTTTAACTATCACCATAACATCACTGTAGTAGTAGGAAATGAGCCATTATTGTCTTCTTTTATAAAGAGTATTCTATCTAGTACATTCTTAATTAAACTCGTGTACAGAATAACATTTCAGTCAATCACGGATACAGAAATAATTATGAAAACGATTTAGTTTATATGCTTTTAACAGTTCTATCGTGTGAATATAAAAAAGTTTGCTTTCTAGCAAGAGTTTTGCACGTCTATCAGAATTGTGTTCATAAGTCCTAATTAGTCAGAAAATTAATCAACATCTTCATAGTTTTATGAACTTAAACAAAAGAAGAACTACTTTACACGTAAGATATGACTACCCAGTTTCTCATTTACTTACATCACGTTTAATTTGATCAACTCCATCGAAATTTCTTTTATGTAAATTATCATAGAATGTTTTATATCGTACAACAATTGGATCAATCCCTTCAGCTTTAAAATCCAATAGTACATTGAAATTATCTATATTTTCAAGGATTACTAAAATCTTCTTTAATCTTGATGTGTACACATCAAATTTGCCAAATATATAATTTTCACTAGATATATATAATGTACAAAAATAAAATAAAGTATTTCAATAATCAGTAATTATGCAAGAAAAAAGATATCAAACGGATGGTCTGACTGCCGGCACCTTACTCCAGTAGAATCTAATATGTTTTTCATCATCAGTCAATATTTAGGGAAAAGCTGTACAATTTTCAATGATACTAGAATGTTGTTTGATGTAATTCAAATATCATTCAAAATAAACCATGTATGACGTTTATTATGATAAGACATTCGAGGTTTAGCTTCTTTGGAATTTATGGTTTATCTCCTGTTATTTCGAAATTTCAAATAAATTCGGCGAGTGATAGGGTACATTTTGACAACCTAGGTGTTCCGATAGTTAAATTTTATTTGGCTTGCTTTAAAATATCAAAAAGTAATGGAGCTGATCAGTCAGAAATTTTCAAAGTCATCCTTCATAAAATAGACAGTTTATCAATGTAAATCCTAATTCCCCCTTTATGACATAGCAGCGAAATTTGTACAACTACTGTCAGATAAAAATAGTTTCATCATCTAGCTACCCAGATTATATAAGTTAAGTCTTGTTATCCATCTGGTAGTTGACTGAGAGGGCAGTATGTTGACCGTTAATTTTAATCCAGTCATAAATGAGGGTTTATCTAAACTTCAGTCAAATGTCCAGTATCAAGAAATGAGCCTAATATTAGTCTGTTGGAAGCAGTCGCCAAAATGCAATAGGATGATATTTTTGCTAGTTGTCACTCATAAGCAAGACATGTCTAAAGTCTCCAGGTAATCAATGATACTTAACACATTTGAATAAACTTTCGTCCAATGTTACGGCCAGTGATATTATCACTGGTTTATTAGGGCTGCAACTATAAAATGGACATAAATCTGAATAACGGTAGGATTATAAAGTGGACGTGATTTAATCCTATTATGATTTCTAAGACTATTTTCCAATCTGGTTCCATTTAGTTTGCTTTCTTGAAGGCTATTATATTGTTAAATAATTATACGTAATTTAAACGAAAATTAAATGGATTATTTCCAGAATTCTGATTTCAAAGCTGTTAGTTCGTTTGCCTAAGAAAGTTTTATACATGAATACAATTGGAATTGAGGAACGTATCTGAAAGCGCTAAAAACTCTAAACTTTCCTATAATAAATTGTTCAGTCTGACACAGTGCTATTTAAACACTACAACTTGAACACTTCTTTCTGATGAGCCCCGACAAGGATGAAACTTAGAGTTATATGTTCATATCAACTTCCTTCAGTCACTTGGAATCATAAATAAAATGCACTACAATCATGTGTCAGTTAGCATAGTGGTAGCATTACTACTTGATCAACAGAATTCGATTAGCTATAGATTAAGAAATAATTGGCAAGGATAGACTACCGAAATATTTACTGACTGTATTAAGGAGTTGCTAATAAACAGTATTTATTTTTTTCAGACAATGACAAATTGTCAAAGTTCTATTTTGTACATAAGACTATGCGACAGTATCTTATGTTATTTTACAAAAATATCACTAGCTATATTTGTCGCTTGTAAAATATTGAAAAGCTGTATTAAATACTGATGAGGTTTTAATTTTTGTTAGTGTATCAAATTCACTTGTATAGATATACTTAAACGTCCTCCAGTATAAAGATGTCAGTTAGTGGACCCCACTGGTCTACATTTTAGTACTGGTGAAGTGTAAGTAAAGAAAATAGAATGTTCTTAATACAAAAATATTTCACGAACATCTGGTCTATTCTCGAGTCTGTATTTATGCATTTTTGACTTATATTGTGCACTTTCATGAGGCCCAACTATTTATTATATATGTATATAAATATTAAGCTTTTCAATTAATCTTTACTAAATTTGAGGAAATGAGAACAGAACGTATATATCTAATCAGATAATTAATATTATTGAGTTATTAAAATGTATAACGAAAATAATAGTAACACCATTATTATTATTAAAGATATTTTTCATAGTTGAAAGCGTGAGTAAATTGAAGCTAGACTACCAGGAAAAACCTGGAGACACTGGATGGCCGTTTCGTCCTATTGTGGGACTCCTCAGCAGTGCGCATCTACGACCTCTCCTCGCGAGATTCGAACCCAGGACCTACCAGTCTGCTTTCAATTATGAAAATACTAAATCTCCACAAAAACCCATTCTGATAAAGATATTTCTATTGTTATCAATATAACTAATTACCTAAAATCGAATTGTCTACCGGATGGATTTTCTTGAAGTCTATGCCGAACTTTACGGAAATTCTCTTGATATTCAACATTTAACTGAATACATTCATTGATTCGATCAAGTAAAATATTTCTAGAAGAATATTAAAAATACAGAAATAGATACTTGTCTAAAATTAAATCAAACATTTACACAAATATTCAATGTTAGATAGTCGTAGTAAATTTCGGTTGTACCGAGAATGATTTGTTGAATAGCAGTGAAACTGATATTACTAAAGATGATGACTGAGAAAGAAGTCTTATTGCCAAACAACAATTTCCATAGTATCAGTAACTCATTGAAGACAAGGTGATATGAGATTGACTTTAAACAAATGTGGTTGCAAGTTGTTGTAACTCTAGATACACATTAAAAAAGTAGACAATATCCTTGAACGATCTTAAGTTAATGGTTAGATACTCCGTGAATTATAAAAGTGACAAATTGAGATGAAATATAATAGTTATATGATGGTTTAAATGGTCAAGTATCTTCAATTCGAAGGAATGAATGAATTGTCCACATAATAAACGTAGAGAGATCTTTGAGTTTGTAGTCATTCGAAAGAAGCTGTTTTTGAATATGTAACTTTTGTGAGATAGCCAAATGTAGTCATATTTACCGGCGTTGCAAACTATCCTAAGGATAATTATTTGCTGGTTACGATCCTATTATTTCATTATAAACGAAATACCTCACAAGTATAAAATGTTAATAAAAGATTTTATTTCAACTTTAGATACAAATGATTGTTGGCAACCACACTGAATGCACAAAATTATGACTTTGAATAATGGGTATTATGGACAGAGAGAGAGGAATAAAACTATTTATCTTTGATTTGGTGGATTTTGATTTCATACCAAAGGACTCACCGATTGACATCAGGTGTGCAAATAATACAGCCACGTCAGTCACTACGAATGTGTCAAATTTTCACTAAACCGATATTTTCTGTTTATGGTAACACCTATACCGAACCATGACTTACTTAGTTGTGTATATAGAATTAGCTAAATATAGTCTTATTTCCATCTCATGCTTATTTAAACTTTAAAATTAAAAACGATCTCAAACGAAACAATAAATTATGAGCATCTTCCTGAATAATTGACTGAACTAGCAAATGAACATATACACATACCGTGGTAAATCCCATATTCGACTAACACCTTCTGTTACATGCTTTCTACATGCGACAACCATTTGATTTGTTATTTTAATAAATAATGAAGTCATCCTTTCAGAATTATTATAATATTCAGAGATACTGTAAATCATACGAATAGCATTAAGTAGGACTGGGAGTTGTTGACGTATTTTAGCCTGAAAGTTGAAAAGAGTTCAGATACGTTTTTGTTTTAATTGAAGGCTAAGATTTCATTTTATTTTAATTTACGTCAAGGATAAACATAATTTTGATGAGCAATTAAGAAAATTAAAATGTGACAACTTTGTTTAGAGCTGATAATGTCACTTGTATTCTTTGTAATTGTTATTACTACTGTTAATAATATTTTTATTATTACTCCAATACTCATTCAACGAATACATATTGAGTGTCAGTGGAAGATTATGTAACTGAAAAGATTAAAATAATTTCCCTTAATTCTTTCTACTATGATCAGACCGCACAAATTTTAATATAGGATTTTATAGTATATAAACTAATCATTCCTACAATATTCATGATTATATATAAGTATAATTGAAAGAGTATTGCGAAGTACTGATGGACAAAGTAGAGTCGATACCTGCGGTGTTCATGACAATTTTCAGGAAACTGTGTTGAACTTTAACGATACAGTTTATTGGTTATTATCACATGTTCTACAAAACAAACCCTTTAATAGACTGTTATTTCTGTTTCGTGGTGCTTAGTAAACCTTTAATATATAAACAAGGTGATTCTTCACAAAAGTCATAATACTTTATATTTTTCCCACCTGATAATCTGCCTATGAATTTCGTAATTAATACGAAAATATGGTAAGCAGAGATGGATATATCGAGGCTATATCGAGGCAATACGCACAGTATGCACATATGCCAATTAGAGACTGACCAGTTGTAGTCCTAACAAATCGGTGGAAAGATTCAAACAAACAATACTGAATGAATTTAATACGAAAATAGTTGCATCTTTTTTTAAATCCACCCATATTGTCTAGCAGTCGGATAAGGGTAGAAAGAGGTTCGAACAATCTAATTTATTGTTATTCTGGCACAAACAGAATTTTGTAAACCGTTTACAGAAAAATTCAGCATGTGTAATAATATGGATATTCATCCTATGAAAGAACAGTTGATTAAGCAGAGATGATGGTAGCCAGCAGTGAAATCCACGACGAATGCTTCGTCCTATTTGGGACTGGTCAGCTGAATGTAACTACAACTCACAGTTGATGTTCACTCCGGGACTGATCAGTCGCAGTCCTAAACATCAACCAATACAAAAGTAGCATGGTAACAATTTTGTAAATTTCTCATATCTATTGAAATTAGAACTAATTTCTATTTTGGAACTTTAAAGATAGAGGTCTGGAAAGAGTGAAGTAACTTCTACTGAGTTCAATTTTGCTTCATTTTCAGTTTTTCACGTAAATATAGTTTGTCAACTTATGAGGCCCTATCAAAATTTGTCAGACTAAACATATATTACTTATTATTTGTCAAAGTTTGCATTATGATTGGAATTGGTTTATTTTAATAAGTTAGATGGCTGGAGGTAGTCAACACGAAAATTCTGAAACAATGTTACGCGTTAGTAGGCATACCTGGAATCATGCGTAAACTGATACTCCATATGTGACTTAAATCCAGTATTAGTGGAAACACTGTAATTACATCGATAAAGTCTGACTATCACCTAAAGAACTATAGAAATACGACATTTGTCACTATTCAGTGATCAATCGATTATAAACTAGTTGAATTTATATTGTTATTTCATTCACTGATTAAAATTTGGCGATGTGATTTCTGTATATATAAGATGATATGACTAATAAGTGGTCACTTTGCGTCTAGATCACTACGATTCCTCAAACGAAAACTACTGCTTATCGATTGATATGAGGTAATATGAATAAAATGTCTGTAATTTACCAGAAGTCACACAATACCAGTCAATAAATCTAAGTTTAAATGTTGCATATTAATATATTGGTATAACGATAAGAAATACATCACTCAAATTGAAATTAAATGAGAAAAAATTAGTGATATATTCTGAAGCTTACTGGATTTGTATTGGAAAATGAACCGAAAAAGTTATCCAATGTAAACAGATATTTAAGATTATCTTTTGCTTCATTAACTCCATTAATGATCCGATCATCCTAACATTAAAAAATCAACAATAAGGAGAGAATAAGAATAGATTGGACGTGAGTGAACCAAGTGAAGGTAGAAAAGTAAATGAGGAAAAAGATTGTCATTCATTTAATCGCTCATTTAAATTGGTTAATAAAATGTTGAACATATCAAGGTTCATTTGTCATATCTGAAAATACATCAGCACTGTGAGTTTAAAAAAAGATCAATACTATCTGATCACCATACTTCATATGAAAAAATAAACACACTAGCTTTCCAAATCATCTCTCCAAAGTATCTAGCCTTGGTTACTTTAGTTACTCTACGGTGATTTACTAGTGGAGTGAACTTAATTCTGTGGAATATCGGTCACGACTTTAATAGGTCTATACATTATGCTTTCAAATATTCTACAGAAGCACAAATTCCCCATAATTACATAAATGTAATCTTTCTCAACGGCGTCCTTTTGGTTCACTGATTTACAAAAAATCGGTCAACTTTTATATTGCTTTAAAATTAGCATAATGAATATAATGTTACTCGGATAATTTATACAAGAATGAAAAATGGAAGTTAACTGTCAACAAACAAACAGTTACGTTTAGTGTCAGCACTCCTCTTTTACTAAAAGCGTTTAAAAGTGATTTAGTAAATTAGGTATATCCAGAGACAGATGAATTCTGCATGAAATATTTCATAAACTTACCAGTTGACGCCAGTGTTTGATCACACGTGCTTTTGCATAGTGTAAAGTAGAAATAATTGCTTGAATACTTGGATTACGCATTTCTTCAATTAAGCTAAATACACAAATGAACAGTAGTGGTATAATAAGTAATCACTGAAAAATGATTACTATTTTTATTCAATCAAATATGATTCACTTAGTGACATTACAAGATTCATATTTACAACATGAAACAACTAATAAAAGTTGTTCAATATCAGTTCTATAAAAATCCAAGTGATAAAAATCTTGGGCTGTATCAAGGATGAATTTATTACTTTCAGAGCTCTTGAAAACCACTCACTGTTAAACGTGTTAACGAGATTAGGTGGCTATTATTTTCATGTACAAATTCAATATTTCTGTGACATGAAGGATGATTGCTAACTAGGCATGAATTTTCAATATCACTCCCTATATTGCCTATTAAGTATCAATTATGAAAATATTCTTGAGTACTGGACAAAGAAGGTAAGATTACGCACACAAGTGCAAATGATCTGTTCTGGACTAAATATTTTTGTATTAGGAGAAAGAGAGACAAAGACAGCAACTCTGGAGATTCTGGTTATCCTTGGGAAAAACATCAGAGCCAGAAAACTCCTATACATTTGCTGTCGTCAATTTTACTTCTTCCTAGCCAAAATATCTAAAAAGGTAGGATAACATTCTCCAGCCTTTGTGATATGGCTGTGTTTGTCAAACGTGACCAACATATCAAGGTAGTACCTACGAAATTATCCGTTTTCAATAATTGATAAATTGACCACTTTATTGTTGGCTATTTTAATTAAATATTGTTACATGGTTAGCAAATTATTATTCAAACAAGTCAAATTATTATTTTGTCTTATTGCTTGACCTCGTCTATTTAAAAAAATTTCTATTATATTCTTAGTTAGTTAGTTAAAACAATTGGAGTTAAATATGGGACCTGTCAGAATAAAAAAGATAAGACTAGGAGAATATCAAATGAGGACATCTTTAATTATTAAGTGGTGTACTGAATTTGAAGGGTATTTAGTATTTGTCTTCTAAGGTCGTAATTTGTTAATTGTCTATTGTAGCATTAATTGAATAATTATCAATTTATTGCTGATATTTTTTGTGGTGAGTTAAGTAACATCTAATTAAGCTACTGGAGTTAATCCAGGCTGATAGATAGGACTCTATACATAAGAATGATGACTTAAATTGTATGGTGATAAGATTCGATAAGACATGAAAGAAGTTTTGCATTGAGTTACATTATTAAAGAAAAATTCCTATCATTTGTGAATATATTCCTGTTGAGTGTAGTAACTACCTATCATTATAGTTAGTTAAAAGAAATGTTATCATTGAAGCTTTTAATTCTTCCGGTTTATGAAGTATCGGTCAAAGGCAAAACTGAGTGGATAACATGAAAAACAGTATAAATTGAGTTTATGATAGAAATTGATGCTACAAAATTCATGCAATCAATCAATATCTCTTTAAATTAGTCAATTTTTTCTCAAAATTCAGTAATTATGTGAACTGAAGACCTAAAATAATTTCGAAACATAGTTGAAGCCACTGTAGACTAAGGATAACCAGAAAGATAGAGATGTGAATAAATTACCACTGTTAAACAGTTGATTGTTCCTCATGGAGGAGTCCAGTAAACAACTATGACATGAAGCTTTCTGTTGTCATCAAGAAATGTTGACAAATAAACTTGTGTTTTCAGTAGACACGAAAAACATAGTTTCAAAGCAAAACTCTCCTGAGAGTAGTTTTCATAACAGTATATAATAACCGTAAATATGCACGGTGTAATGAAATCTGGTCGTACGAATGAGCTTTCACTATGTATTGCTATCTTACATTGAAAATGATAGTTTGCAAGTAATATTCTTAAATTTCTATACGAATTAACTGAGTAGGCCGTAGGAGTTTTATTAAACCAACCTGAGATATATTTCAGAATTTTCACTGACTTACTTAGTGAAACGAACTAAACGAGCTCTCCAATAGGTCAATTCAGCCGAAGGTCCAACGTCATCTGACTCTCTACGAACCTGATCAGATTGGTTTAATATTTGTTCAATTTGATTAACCCATTTCTCAACTAAGCGAATTAAACGATCCATTGTTTCAGAACTATCAACTATAAATAGGAAACATGGAAGTATCATTTGTTTAAAAAAACATTTTAGGTTTTTACGTAGATTTTTAGCAATTCAATGTTATATTTTTGTTTTTAATATTATCAAAGATTTTAGTAGCTATTAATTATAGCCCGAAAAAGCCTCATCAAAACAGTGATGTCACTATTGAAGACTCTGAACGTTTACTGTATGCTTACTGATGTACTCTTGTAAAATTTGGTAAATAAATTATGTTACTCTAATTAATGAGTTTGTAGGTATCATTACTAACTTTTGATTTGATAATTTTGAATAAATTGAGCATTGGGTGGATTGTTATAAATAAATAATATATTTGTAATATCCCAATGAGTAGAATAATAATAATATTCTCTGAAGAAGTGGTTTACACTAAGTCACGAAACGTCAGAAAATCTAATTTTTCTACTCATTGGGATATTACAAATATATTATTTATTTATGTTACTCTAAGTTCTAATACCATATTTCTCCGAATTTTCTCTCTTACCATCCTATTGTCACCGATAAATATCGATAAGCCAACAAAGAAATATTTCTCTTCTTTACAAACCATTTTTAATCATTGAGAAATAAGTATTTTCAGAGCCTGAAATATTTGATAACTGTCAAATAATGGTGAAGATTTGAAATTGTAAGTTGCGAGTATCATTGAAACAAAACATTTTAAATAAAATTAAAATCTTCATAGTTTAAGCCACGAACTAATGTCAGCTGGAGCACCACTGAGAACCTAGAAACACTGAACGGTCGTTTCGTTATAGTATGGGACTACTTAACAGTGTCCAATCATGGTTAAAATCAATGTAGAAAACTTACTAATATTTTCGACTTCATTTGTATTGATTATTTGTATAGCTGTTTCTGATTCTTGTCCGGCTGTCAAGTCCAATTTATCACTCATATTCTCTCTAGCACTTGAAAGTGCATCTAAATATCGTCTGAGTACCGCAACAAATTCTTCCATATTTATTGTTTCTGATGGCGATTTTTCAATGGTATCAGATTCCTATATATTAGATTAAAGAATGTTTTATTATGAACACAGTGGTTATATAAAAATTAGATGGTTCGAATGAATATATTTTAGTTAAGAGATCTTAACGCCTTGGGCTTAGTCTCTGGGATGGTCATGATCTTACATTACCAAATTGTTCAATGCTAAAATGAAACAACTGTTGATTGTCATCTTATTTTTCATTTTTATATCAAGTGATGTACCCATTAAAGATGTTATACTTAGCGGTACTAAAAAGATTTCTTCCTGGTTGTGGAGAAGGATAAATATATGAATATTACAGTGATCCAGTTGACAAAGGATGACTAATGTTTTACATTTCAACTACCAAATGAATCGTAAACCTGACGAATAAATACGTATAGCTAAGGCGACTAAATTGTTCACAATACTTTAATAACCCAGCTTTATTCCGTAATGTAAACTGGAATCAGCAGATTAATCATCACCATACCTATCCTTTCTAAATTCAAATAGTATTATTTAAGTGATTCCAGGAGGTTTAAGAAGTATGAGATGGTAACGTAAGAAGCAAACTCAAATGACTCATAACTTCTTAGCGTCCTGTCGATCGTTTTACATGAGCGGACCCCGAACATTTTCAGTTCTTTTTGTCAACTTGACACACTTTCAACCACGTAAATCATAATCAGGAGTTGAGTAGCATCACATTTGAAACATTATGTCGCTGACTAAACAACAGTTTAGTTCAAGAAACCATTCGGAAAACAGAATGGTTTTGCTGGAGAATCATGAGAGGTCACTTAGAGACCAATCAATGTAATACCTAAATTACAGGTCAAACGTGTGTAGCAAGCAAATAAGGTCAGTTAACATCAAAAGAAGTTGTCTAATCATTGAAAAAATTATAACGGTGATAAAAAATGGGAATATGGCTAAAATAGTGGAAATATAAGCGGTTGATGGACCAAAGCAGTGGCTAAAATATAGTGCTCAGTATTTTGTTAGGTAAATTACTGTTTTTAGTACAGATAACTCACACGTTGTAATTACCTTTTAATACTAGTCAAATTTATCAGGTTAGTAGAGTAAGGTGGTTTCATATTATGTAAACGTTTTTAATCTTATCCATGTGTGTAATCAAATTTTTCTACCATAGTAAATTCAGACAATAATCAAACTACGTTGCAACTAATATAGCTTTATTTTATCAACGCTTTTCTTGTATTTTAATGGAATACAGTATCTGAAATTACCGACAATGTAGATGTATTTGGTGTTTTGTTTATTTTCGTCTATAAGTTGGAAATATGAGATATTGTCTAGTAGTCAGAGTGTCTAAACAAATACGACTGGGTGACTGTATAATGATTTGTCATAATAAAATCTTTAATGTAATTTAAGCACTCCGGACAAAAATTAAGAACCTTACACCTAATCCTTCAAAAACCGGTAATGCGAGTTTTTCCAAATAATTTTGTACAGATTCAAATAAACGTCCTTCAGTTGCGTCTAACTGCTGAAATGAAACTTCTGTACCAATATTTGCTGTTGTAATAGCCTTGTCAGTAATTCGTAGAAAGATAAAGCATGTACCACGTAGTACCTAAATTATAACAGAAAAATAATGAGTGATCATATATGAAATATGAATAAAGCCGATAATTTTAAATATAGTTGAATTCACGAGTCGATATAAGATACACCATCATTGAAAACCTGAAAGAAATGGACGGCCGTTTCGTCCTATTATGAGACTCCTCAGCAGTGCGCATCCACGATCTCGCACTCGCGAGATTCGAACCCATGACCTACCAGTCTCGAGATAGAGCCCTTAACCGATAGACCACTGAGCAGGCCGGCATCCAACGGTGTTAATGTCTAACTTCAACCAATCCACGATTTTATTTGTTTTCATAATCCAGTGGTTCATATCGCTAAATTTACTTAGTTTGTAGCTAAATACCACTAATGAGTAGCTGTCCTATTTCTGATGTAGTTGAAAGTAGACTAAATTCAAGTTTAAAAAAATTAGTCCCCATCCGTTACTCAACCAAACAATAATCAGATTGTTATTTAAGACTTACTTCGAAATGGTTACCTGAAGTTGTGATTAGAAGTAATTACCGGTGGTGTTCAACTTATAGTTCGTGAAATAACTTATGAAAAATCACTCAACCGAAATATAATTCACGTAGAAACTACAAAAACTTTATAGAAGTTTTATGTCTTATGCAAAACCTGAAAATATTTTATTTTACAGAAAAAACCAACTTTTTATCGATAATATACAAAAGAAATATTCACCTTCGTACAAAACTTACTTCATGAGTCCCGGTAGCAATAAATATTCTTTTTCTTGTTTGTCCAACACCCTGCACAATAAATAATATTTTATGAGTATAAAATTGTGGAGATTGTCGAGATCATGAATGGATCGATGTTAGACCACCATTGAAAACCTGGAAGAACTGGACGGCCGTTTCGTTCTAGTATGGGACTCCTCAGTAGTGCACATCAACGATCTCGCACGTGTGATTCGAACCCAGAACCTTCGGTCTCCCGCGTGAACGCGAATATTGACCCATTCATAATCTCAATCAAAATAATATTTAATCGGTTCAGTGGGAAGTCTGTTTCAGTCAGGTATTAATGACAGCTCTTAAAACAGAGTGACACTGGCTAGAGAAGAGCGAAAGACTAAAAGAAAGGTTTACTATTGTTGTGATGTATCATAAGAAAACTTCAATTGAAAATGTGATTTGAGGCTTTTAATCATTGCTTTTGTTTATGTCAGTTCGTGTCAAAAACTATCTTTAAGAGTTGCTGAAAAATAGAGAAACGAACACTTCAGTTAGGAAGAAGTACTTTTTTTACAGAAAAAAATCATTACTACTGACAACATCAATGCTACTTCAAATGTATGTATAAAAGCATTAAGAACAAAATAGATTTTCACAAACATTTTACAGATGAAGAACATTTTTCCAAGGTTAATTCTACTTGATAAATTACTAAATAGGATCTATCTTAGTTTTGTACATTTAATTTCTTTTGATTTCACTAGACTATGAAAAGTTAAGGTAGATTGAAGCTTGTCTAGTCTGAAGGTGTCAAATGTTGAAATTTCATGAAGATATTCCGTTAAGTAAGCCCACAATAAAACATATTGTTAAGGGATTCGTGATGATGACGTAGCTTAGATTTCTTTCAGACTTCCACAGTAGCGACACACAACTCATTAAGCACTAAACTACATGAAAATAAGTCAATATAAGGCAAAATATTAAATTAACCCTTGAATTCAAGAAAATTCATGGTATTCCAGACTGTACTATATTCTAATAAAGTAATTTATTTTCTAAATGATTTTTACTAGATTATCCTCAATGTAAAATATTTATAGTTAATTAGATGGTATCTCAGTAAGCTGTTTTATTAACTACTTAGTAACACTCTTTAGTAGTAATGTATCGACATCAACCATCTTCAACGTTATTCAATATGTTTTGTTGAGTACAAAATATCACTGTTAAGTTGTCTGAGTATGCAAACCGAGGAAATTCTCTAGTGATTTAATGCAAAATGCATCAGTCTTATGTGATCAGTTTGCTAAAACAACTAATATAGGTGCAAATACACTGCGATATGTTCCAATTCAATTGTGAATTAAACAATTGAATTATTCATTGATTAGAGAATCCTAAATTTATAACTGTGTAGAGTTCTCGATGCCTACCTGAAAGACGAATTATCTCTATGGCTATTAAAATTAACGGACTAATACTTTTATCAGTGGATAGTGTATTTCATAGTAACTCGTTCATTTTAACAAATTACTTTAAAATATTGCAAAAGTTCTGAAACTCACTTCTTGATAATAGAATAATAATCGTTTACTTCCTTTAGCTTGAAAGAATTCATCAAATTCGGACCACTGAAGTTAGATAATTGTTAAAGTGATAAGTAATGGTGTTATGAATAGTTATATTAATATATTCAGATAAATACTGGTAAAAAAATGTGGTATACATTCATCGAAATTATCTTGAAACCTTCAAGAAAGCAAAAAGTTATCACATTTTTAATAATCTTATTCACTGACCACTAAGTGTCAACCAATCTCATGTTTGTGTAATCTTTGAGTACTGAGCTAGTTCAAACTAATAGATGGTAGTGTGTTTAAGGGGACTCGACATCTTGTCAACTTTGTTTTGATGCTAGATGAATAAAGGTAATCTGTAAAAAAGCCATGAAGGAACTGTTACTCTCTGTGGAGTTCTACTACTACCACTCAACGATTATTCGGTACAAACATCTCATTATTAAAAAAGATCAACCGCGGGCTGGATAGCTTGGTGTTAACTACTAAGATTGCGAAACTAGATAAAGAGCGTGAGAACTTGATAGAAAACACAATTACCCTCAATATTCTAGGTACGCCTTGGTAATAAGCCATAACTAGAACAAAACCTAGGTCCACTGATCCTTTCAATAGACATCATGATGATAACCTAAGCCCCATTCATTTTCTTTATAAACATCAACAGTAATATGGAATCCATGAGAAGATAACGTTTTTGATGTTTTTGGAATTGGGTCAGTTGTGAAGTCTAGGATGTTTGTTTTGTCACATCCTCTACCTTTCCGCTTGGTGTATCTAAAGTGTGGTGTTGTTTTTTATCCAGAACTGAGATGTGGAAGCCTTATCTAATAAGGTAATGACTCAAGGAACTGATCAAAATCCAGTCCTGAATAGAAACAAGAGGAAAACCCGAAATGTTACAAATAATAAACCATTTTTGTATTATATGAGTTGTTCATATTGAGAACAAAGGTCATAATTAACAAATAACATGGAATTTTAACCACTTTAAACCATATACCGAATAGAATTCCCGAAATGAATCAGTAGATTATGTTTTTAACGTTATGATCTCATATTTTATACTTAAAGTTGAAAATTAGTTAGAAATTCAAAGTAGACTCAGAGAACGTTTCAATGGTTCCTTTTTTGGGGTAGCTCTTTTAAGTTTGCCGATTCATTTGAAAGACTATTTTTAAACTTTTCATAAAGGTCTTTGTTTCTGGCTCACTTCATTAGGTTTAGCATTCAATTTAGCTCTAACGTTATAGTCTTCTACTCACTATCAAATACTAAAGAAACGATCAATCATAGATAACTTATGGATAAAAACAAGTACATTACTAATTTTCAGCAAACTTAGTTTTCTCCGATATTACCATTATTTTCTTTTACTCTTTAATATGTAAATTATAATTTCATCATAATTTCAACCCACTGCACGAACAAGTGGCTATCAGGACTCAGTAGCTGAGTGGATAACGCGATGGCGTTTGAAGCGAAAGGTACAGGGTTCGAGTCCCAGAGTAAACGTCAACTCTGAGATGCAGGTACATCCAGCTGACGAGTCCCAAATAGGACGAAACGCGCATCAAACTGGATTCCACTGCTAGCCACTATCCATCTTTGCTTACAGTGCTTGTGAATTAATGCAATATCGAGACAATACGCACAGTATGCACATATGTCAATTAGAGACTGACCAGTTGCAGTCCTAAACACATCAATGGGAAGATTCAAACAAACAATACTAAGTAAATTTATAATTTCATTTATTATTTTAAACATTAGCAACTGGCCTCGGAAAACAGTAAAACATTTTCATCGTTCAATCTTGTTGGTGAATTTGTTTAATTAGATGTGAATTTAAAATCAATTACATAGTTTTAGCAAATATTAAATCTATTTAGAATAAATGAATTTGTTCTACATACTTTATCGTCCATTAATAAAGTATCAGTGATGAATTGAACTTCAAGTCGTACAGCCTGCGCTAACTATGAAATTAATAAAAAAACAAAAAAAACTAGTAAAGTAAATGAGCACTTGACTTTGACGATATTTTACGTTTTTTTTAAGCTGTGTGATCAAATTTCAGGGTTTTTGACTGAATAAGACGTGGAAGATTTGATTCAGAATGACAATATAAGCTTTGGGAATTAATTATTCAACATAAAGAACGAAATGTCAACTAATTGATATATATAGGTGACTAATTTTTTCTAACATTTCAATATGTAACAACGTAATATGGTTTTCTTGTTTCGAAAATGAGAAGACTTTGTCAGAATATGAGCTTCCAGAAGATGACATGTTCAACTTAATTTAACTGTTTTTAAAAAACTCATTGATATAAGGCACGTTATTCGCTAGAACGTAGAATTACATTGAGGTGAGGACCATTTGAAATCATATCCAATACTTTATAGTTGACTTTTGCATACTTATTTAAAAATTTATTGTTTCAAGCACTATCTTATCTTAAACGTGATTTACTAAAATTCCGGCTTCGTGATTGGAATCTACAAAGTTTACCTCAAGACACAAAAACATTGAGCTTAAATCATTAGTAGACAGAAGGAATGGATGAAGAGTTCAAAACTGTTGATAGAAAAACTGTTCAGTACATTTCGGTTTTCAGATCTTCTCAAGCTGATTTCGTTTTATGACGTAAAACAATCTTTCCATTTTCAGTTGTTGTTGCTGTTGTCAAGTTTCATAGAAAACAACTAGGACTTATCGAGTTTCATTCAAAATATCACCAGTTGAGTAAATCAAACAATGAATTAAATCAAAGTTCATACCCGTTGAACAATTCAGTAGCCATCTGGACTAAGTACCTTAGTGGATAAAGCGATATCGTTTAAAGTGCAAGGTACTAAGTTTGAATACCTCAGTGAATATCAACCCCGGGAGGCCCGTACATGCAGTTGAGGAATCTGAAATTGGTTAAAACACGCGTCCTGGATTCCACTGTTAGCGACATTCCTGTTAAGCGATTTGGTAATATCAATATTTTATTCTTTAAATAACACTTTCATCAGCTAACTAGATTTAGTCACTACCGCATTCAAATATATTCATATTGCTATTGTTCCAACGACGGCTCTCTACATAATTTGTTGGACGTCCTTATTCGTATCGCAGTATTGATGTTTTCTGTACCGTTTAAACTCAGAATTTAATTAAAATTGGACTCTTAAGTTGTAATGGCTAAAAAATAACAATAAAGCTAATAATGACCTCGACGAACAAATGAAGGCCAATAGATTTATCTCTTTACTTTGTATAAACAATGTTTTGTGGCCAAAGTGCTCACCACTTTCGTTGCCCAATCTGACTCCATAATATGATGAAATATAAACCGAGATAAGACAAATTTCTATCAATTTATAATGAATCTGCCTCTCAAAGTTCAATATCTAGCATTTTTCCGTTCATTTAGTCAATGAATACTGCTGTGAGAGTATAATTTTCACTGGAAATTTCATTTCAAGCTCTAACTTTCTGTTTAGTTGTTTTTTGATCCCGCAAGCTGGGTTGTGCTACAGTAGTATGTTCACAGAAGTTTATATAGATGACTTTAGATGATCAGTCATCAGTGAAAATCACACTCGTCTATACAAGACTGACATACTAATTGAATGGAAAAATGTTTGAAAATACTAGAAATTACACTCCTATTGAACATTGGAACAAATATAGTTAACTTTATGTCACATATATCTTTGCTAACTTCACATAAATTTCCACTACTTATTACATTTAAACAGTGTAGAAATAAGAACCCGAATACGAGTAATGTTGGAGGTGTGAATATATTTCCTGTATGTGATTTGTCAGATAAACAATGAGAATGAATATATTTATATAGTGTGACCCTTGAGTGTTACAAGTCAAACAATGTTTAGCTAAGTTTAAATCTGATTACATATTAAAACGGATAAACAGTTTTATAGGCAAATGGAGATAGACAAGCATGAATACGCAAAACTGCATATCACAGATAAGATCACACTGAAATATTCGAGAGTCAAGTAAATCCACATTGTGCTTTTTACCAATCTGTCATATAAATGCACAAATGACTGTAACTCTGAATAATTATTTGAGTTTCAAGCCTATATGAGTCGTTACAAACCATATGAAGGAAATAAAATACTAGCCGATGGTGAATGAATCATGAAAATTCGTTAAGTAATTAACACTTACCGTTTGAATTATGTATAAATGCCTTCCATCCACCTAAATACGCAAATATAATTTAAAACTAAACAGATAGTATAATAGTTAAATTATTCAAAGTCAGATTACATCCAAGTAGACCTAAGTTTTTAAATGCATTTTCTCAGAAGCACACAAAGTACTTCCATCACTGAATCTTCTTTGTTAACCGAAATTGATTGAATAGAACGTGGCGATAAAGTTATTTTACATTAAATATAAGTGTATCACAACTGGTGTTAAACATTAGAAAAACTTTCAACAACTGAATTTTTTTGTTATGATTTAAATCTACTTGAAGTAAGTGGTATTGTTGTCCAGGACGACAACCGATACTCTGCAGTTGAACCGTCTAGCTCAAAAGACTCGATAGAATTCAAATTTTCTAAGTTTTCGAAATCACATATTCTCTACAAAGTTGTGGCTTTTAAGCACAAAAAAGTGTTTTACAGAAATAGCACATATATATAGAATAATATTATTGGTCGTTTGGGTCATCCCACTGCCGTTTAGGATTGCAATTGATCAATCACTTTTGGCATACGTGCATCCTATACGAATTGTCTCGATATTACCATTGAGTTAAAGGCATTTTAACTAGAAATAGATGGTGGCTAGCAATGGGATCCAGGACGCGCGTTTCGACCTATTTGGGACTCGTCAGCTGGGCTAACTTGCACAGTTGATGTCCACCCTGAGACGCGAACCCAGCACTGTTCGCTTCAAACACCATCGCGGTATGCACTTAGCTACTGTGTCCAGATAGCCACAGGCCTGTGCAATAGGATGAATTTTACATTATATATATATATTGGTTGTTTTAATCTTCCCACTTATGTTTACTGAGTCCCGGAGTGATCATCCACTCTCGGTTGCAGATACACTCGACTGAAAAGTCTCAAATAGGACTGAACACGCGTCCTGGATCCCACTGGCAGACACCATCCATCTTTGCTCAGAATATATATCGATTTTCATGATTTTTTTATTTACTATGACATTCATTATCAGAGTATATAAATTATGGTAAACTTTCCATTATGAAAATGAAAATACTTTACTGAAAATTCTTGTATTCTTTTCGATTAGACAGAACTGTAGTAAAGCATTTCCTATCTTAATGCAAGTAATATTACACAATTAACTCCGCTAAACTAATAACTAACTGTAAATGTATTTGTACATATCTTTTATTGTAACGATAAATGCATTCTTTATCCGACACCAGATTATTTTAGTGTTCAAGATAAACTTAGTGAAATTTCTAAATTATCATAAATGATTTATACATTGTCAAGAGAATCTTATTTCATATCACATGAGGCTAAGCTAAGTTTTTGAAATCTTGTTGTAATGAATCTCTACTGTTAAGTAGATTTCCTTTACGGTGGTGGTTGAAGGTAGTCAACAGGATATCTCTAAACACCATCTTACATCTCAACATAGTATACGCGATGTTTCGTCTCTTAGACTAGTGGCCACATTTCAACTTGATCGATAAAACTTTATTAGTATTAAGAAGGACTGAACATATACGATACTGGTCACTACTCAGTGATCAGTTAATTGTAAGAACATCTTATACTAATACCTAACTATGTAGTTACTCAAAAGTCTATGGTTTTTGCAATTTTCTAAGAAAATATAATGAAATAATATGCTGATTAGGTTGTCAACTCATTTACCTTACTAAGTGTACTGAAACTTTTAACAAGACCCATACTTTAGATAAGTTTATAGTCAAATGCAAATTAAGCGTGAAATGAATATTGAAGAAATACAGAGGTGGTAATAAATTCAATTCTAAAAAACAGTTAAACGTAACATAGGTAATTAGAAAACATTGAAGAGCACATTTCAGTCTTAGTTCGAGATACTTAATAATTATGGATTTCGGACACATACTAAAACTAGACACCAAGCTGCTTCAATTTTTTAACAGTAATCATATACTGCTGGAACCAGGTGATTAATAGTTTTCAATTTTTCGATAATTCCTACATTCCGTCAGCTTCATTCAGTAATAAAAGTGAATTTAAAAATATTAATTTCCTGATTCGACCCGGTAACATGAATAACAGCATGCACATGTTCGATTTAATTCTATCTTGTATTCGTTAAAGCGTTGTTGCAATGCCATAGGGGATTTGATACTTATATACCTGAATAAACTAACATTAAGATTTCATTCAAAAACGTTTTGATTATCACCATTGACACAACAATATCTATGAAAAATTATGCGACGTTTCATAATAAAATATTCATAAATCACTTACAGTTGCTCGACGTTCTTCAATTAATTGTTTTAATCGTTTACTTTTTTGTCGGTTTGCTTCAACCTGACTAATTAATGTACCTCGAATTGCTTTTACATCCTAAGCAAGATTAAGAAAAATTTCCGAAATGTTTCCGAAACTTGGTATTATATTAAAATTACTTATGAGTATTTGTACAAATAAACATTTAAGATAGTTCTCATTTATAAAACTAAGTGTTTCAGTGACTTAATAAAAGTTGAATATCTGCGTTTAATTAAATATGAAAGAGTCAATTGAAGCTAGACCACCATCGAAAACCTGGAAGCACTGGACGGCCGTTTCGTCCTATTATGGGACTCCTCAGCAGTGCGCATCCACGATCCCGCACTCGCGAGACTCGAACCCAGGACCTACCAGTATCAATTGACTCATGATTTCAACTGTGAAAATACTAAATTCTCCACAAAACCCCCTCTGAAATATGAAAGAGACTATCGGTTGATAATTAACTTAAACAAGTGGTTTTCAAGTCGACACCATAGTGCTTTTTTCTGGTCTCTTTAGAGGAATAATATCGATAGTCAATATTTTTGGCAAGAAATGCTTGTTTACGTCTTCTTCAGTACTATTATTGCTAAGTTGAAAACAGGCGAAAGTGGGGAAATTATCGATATTTCCTACTTCAATATAACTGGTAGAAAGGGAATAAACATAAGATTTTAAAGGTAAATCCGTTTCATTTTTATGAATCTGGATGGTCTATTGAACAAATATCCCCTGTCTATTCAAAACGACATTCAATATAGAATCTTATAAACGTAGTTCCTTCGACTTTACTACAGATACGATATTCATCATGATATTCATGATATTCAGATATTCATCAATTTTGACTTCAGCTTCCTTTAGAGTTTTTTCTTATAAAGTTGTTAGTCTTGTTTTCATTTCATGAAAGTTCGGTAGAAGTCACAAAGTGAGAGCGTTGATAATAGGACATTCTAAAATTGATGCATACGTTAGTTTTAAATCACATGTTAAATGTTTATGTTCTCGTTCAAATTGTTCCTCTCTCTCTCTCTCTCTCTCTCTCTCTATATATATATATATATATATATATATATATATATACTTGCTTGTGCGATGGGGTAAAGTTTAAATTCATTCTGTGCGTATTGCCTCGATATAGCCTTAATTCACAAGCATATCGAGGCAATACGCACAGTATGCACATATGCCAATTAGAGACTGACCAGTTGCAGTCCTAACACATCAATTGGAAGATTCAAACAAACAATACTAAATGAATTTAATATCAACACCCATTGTGAAGTCAATGGATTTCATTCAGTGGTTTCTCATCGACTGCTTACAACCTAAGCATGATAGCTGATGGGAAGCAGCGAAATCTATGTTATTCTGTCACGTTAATTGTTTCTGATTTAGTCAAATTTATCGATGGGAAAAGTCCTATCAAAACTAAATCAGTTTCCTTAAATACAATAGTTCATTTTATACTGAATATTATTTTTCTGTGTTAATGATTGATTAGTATGAGCTGTTGCTTTGAAATTTAATTTTATCAGTGAAGCTTTTATCCAGAAATTCAATTTATAATAGATAAAGCTAGCATTTGATTTTGTATATCTTTAAATAACCTCAGATTGACATTTCTCTTCGCTGAGGTCAGTTATGGTATCACTGAAAAGCTCTTTCCGAACAATTAAAGATATTAAAGGGGGGGGGGTTAGTATACAATTTATATCAAATAATTACTTTGATAAATGCTCAAATGTCCTGGGTTAATAAAAGCTAATCTTTTTGTTAAAAATGCTCATTTGCTTAAAATTTTTTGCATCTTATCAGATTCTTGTTTGTTCTCTTAATTACAAGTCCGTGGATAGACTGTAAATTAATGAAACACAATAGACAAATATAATTTAAGCTTATAGCGCATTTACTTGACTGTTTTTTAGCTACACAAAATAGCATTTATTACTTGATTACAATTCGAGTTTTAGCCTAGTCAAATATTGTAAGTATAACTAGTGGCCTGATAAATACTCAAATTCATGTAAGATGGTAACCGGTTAATAAATAACTGGGGGAATAATGAACTCAGTTGTGCTTTAGATATCTTTCTATAACCTATAATATCGATAAAAGCTCGAGTTGAATGACAGTGCATTCGAACAATATATCTGAAATAATATTCTAAATAAACCAACAAGAGTCAACTGAATTCATTTGTTGAAAAATGGATCGCTTACATTTTCTTTCAAAGTACCATCTGCCTGATCTGAAAATTTTAAAAGAAGTAAAACAAATATATTTTTGATTACTAACGACTAAAAATCAAATTACATGTTTAAATTTAACGCTTAACAATATGATAAAGTTTATAAGGCTATTTATATAGTTGGTTCTATTAGTTAATAATTGATGAGATACTTTGAAATAATAGTTCTTAGTATCTAAGTGAAAGTCGATATTGGTTACCGGCGTAAAATGACGTAAAATTCACTGCAAATTTAGAACAGTTTAAATAGACATTTGGAAAATTTGTGAAATTCTTTTGTTTAGAACATTATTCTTCATGAATCAAAACTAGAACTGCCGTGCTTTACAATAATAGCTTTAGTTCTGACTTGTTAGAGAGATCTGTTCTGTATCACTAGTATCCATTAAAATCAGTTGTGAATGTCAGTTTTTACTTTAAACTTGACAAAAGATCACTTTCAAACAAACACGATACTTGAAAGCTTTACATTTCTATATTCTTAAAGGAGATTTGTTCATATACCCGTTTCACTCCAAGACTTGTTAGTGTAATTTCAAACAAACCTTCAACTTCCCAAATTCCACTAATGTTATCAGTTAGGATTTTGACGATTTGTTAATCAAGAAACATAACCGAATTCATTGTGTCAAGTAACAAGATTCCTCCATTAGTGACAATCGGTTTTTAATTAATCAGGAGATTTTAAAGGTTTCCTAAGATTTTTGGATAAGTGTTAACACACTCTGAAGTCTTATTAAAATCACAAATCGACCAAATTTAGACAGCCACTAAAAACCTAGAAGCACTGAACGGCCATTTCATTCTAATATGGGACTCCTCAACAGTGAACATCCGTAACAATCGGTCCTGGATGCGAATTCCTAAACTCTATTCTAATTATCTGGGACCTATTGGTGTATACCTCTAACTTCAACCAATCTACTACAAAGGACTGAAGCATTTGTAATGTCATCACAAAATACAAATGGTTGAAAATCATACTAGTGTGGTGTGCCCTATAAATAGTATTTAGGAAGAATTGGATTTAGAATGCTTAACAGAAGATTGAAACAAAGAGAAGCGAAAAGAGAACAGAGAGAAATCGGAATAACCACAGCATTGAAAGAATGACAGAGTATGTAGAGGTCAACTGGAGGAAGATATGCAAATGATGTATTTACTGTAGGATTTTTATATTTTACAAAGACATTGTTTGATTTCACATAAAACAATTAATTAATTTACAGTATCTGAGTTTCCGTTCACTTTATTAGTGTACATACTTCTATTAGATAGTTAATTTACCTATTATTTCAGCATTCTGAGAGCTAGTTTCATTAATTGTTTATCACATTTAGATTGATTCAACTGACCATATTTATTAAAATAGGATTCTGTAAGCACTACCGTGTAAGGCTTTTTCAGAAACCTTCGGAACTTGTTTGAATTACGGTTTCCTTTGTAAGAAATATCAGTTAATATCTGAAGAATTCTATGTGTCATTCTATTCAATCTCTATATATTCCCAAAATTATTTTGAACACACTTTTTACGACTTTATTTCAACTGTATAGTTTTGAATAAATAATATATTTGTAATATCCAATCAGTAGAAAAATTAGATTTTCTGACGTTTCATGACTCAGTGTAAGCCACTTCTTCAATTCGAAATTATTAAGTCAAACCTTGGTAATGATACCAACTATTTAGTTTGTGTACATGCTACTGAAGAATAGAGGACAACTGCTTTTCTAATATACTCTGATTTTCAACTGCTTTTTTCTTGACACCATTTTAATAGCGATATATGGGTGGGGTATTTTTTCTACTCTCTTACTTGTATTGAGTTAAGAAGATATTTAAAGAGAATTACTTATCTATGAAATATGTCAATATTGTACTACGTACAATACAAATCCAATTGTCATATTCTCATACAAAAATAATTCGTTAATCAATTAACTCGGACAAATTAAAAACCATAAAATAATTAAACTAACCTGATGTAATTAATGGGGGAGCTATTTCTGATTGATTGTTAGATGACATTTTGATAATTCGAATTTTCTAATCCTTCATTGTATTCATAGTATTAATAACAATCAAAATTATGAAAGGAAGGATAAAATTAATTATTGTACCATTTATACAATTCTTCCTTATATCAATTAAGATGAGTTTACGTCAAATAAACGTCATGTTTTTGGCATATATATATATATACTTCGATGATTAATTTGTTTACCATGGAGATAGCTCATATCAGAAATGAATATTTTTAAATAAACAACTAGACACTGAAGGGTACTATATTAGGTTATGTAATTATTAGGATTACACTGTTTATTGAAGATGACGTTTCTTGTACTGAGTGAAATGAAAGTCATAAGTCTGACTTGTTAAAATGGTATGGAATAGAAAAAGAGAAATGCCTGATCACTGATTCTCACTAGTTATTTGAATAGTATGAGTTTGAATTGAAAAGTTTCTTTTGGAATTAACAATAACTCATTTAAATAGGTAATCAGTTTTCAATAAAACAAATCATTTTTAAAAGGATGAGATAGTTTTTTATGTTTATTTTGTCTATTTCTTGTTATGGAATTTTCATTGAATGACTAGTTTAACTTTGGCGATAGTTTCTATCATAGACGAAAATCGGCTAAAAAGAACTGCAGACAACTACGGAATACTGGACGAATGTTCGATTGCATCCTAGAATGACTCGTCAGTATTCACTAATGACAACATTAGGTGTCAAAAACTCAAGGAGTTCATGTCTTACTGTGAGATCATTACTTTACAACCACTGAGTGGGAATTTAATGATCCATATTTCAACCTTTACTTAGCTAATAATATTTATATCAACGTCATCATATATAATCTGTGACAGTTGTATCACGCCCAGCATCAATGATATCCACCGATTACAATTTCGTAGTGAAACATCGTAAATTTTATATAAAAGTTGATTCTTAGTGAGCAACTGATTACCATTTATTTAATTAGTTGTAAACAATAGTTAGATTTTACAATAATTATAGTCATGGACCGGTTAAGTTTGAGGAGCGATTGAAAACCAAGGAACACCGAATAAATTTTTAACTGTATTCTAAGATTCTTTGACAATATATAAACTAAATGAAGTGAAATATAGAATAAATAGCTCTTTGAAAAGATATTTGTTTTAAAAAATAACTGGGATTTTTTTAAAACTTAATGCAAAACGGTTTGCAGAAAAATTTTGGATTGAAAACAGAATTGATAAATTATAAGTTGCTAAATAAGAAAGTGCCAGTCAATCAGTTGATTCTGATCTTCCTCAAAATTCTTAATGATACATCTGTCAGTCATCAATCCGCATAATGAAAACTAATCTGCCCAACAGAATTTATGGGCGATGAAAACTTTACTGACACAAATTATGTTAATAATTTAAAACAACTAGTCTCTTTGATACATTGAAATAGTGTAATAAGAAGACGAAGACTATAAAAACTATGGATAAGGTTTATTGAAGCCTTGACCATAAGAAAATTTAAATCCCCTCTATTTATTCAAAATTGGTTTGTTCTCACCCCAAACCTACTCTGGTAATACTGTTTTATTATCCAGCGTGATGAGCTTCATATTGTTTCTAACATTATTTTTATTTACTGTCTTTATTTTCTCTTACGTTTCATATTTTTAGTTGGTCTTTTAATTTTTCATATATGTAAATGTTCGTAACAAATATATGTGTGATCAGATTGTTCGAAATGTATTGAGCGAATATATCAGATAGTTCTAATAATCTTTGTCTTATTGTTACTTCATCCAAGAATGTTAATTAAATTGTTTTCATTGCAACTTATATATATATATATATATATATATATATATATATATATTGTTAGTAACTATTGTTGTAGTCACTGAAATACATTTCTAATGAGTTATCACTTATTATTGAATGGCTTGTCATCAATCGCTTGTGGTCTCCATAAGGATTACACATCGTAAATAATAACTCCAAGGTCACTGACTATTTTCACAAGAAAAATAAATTACATTAAAAAGGTAGTGAGAATCGTGCCTTGACATAACATCATCAGCTGCTCAACGATGATGATGACCACCCCAATGTTTATCGGTAGTTTAAATGAGCGTCAATGATTATATACTTTGATTTTTGTATTTATTCATGAACTTTATTCTGTTTTTGGAACTTATCTGTCAGTGAAACCGTAACCCGTGGTTTTAACTAAGTTTTATCACAAAAGTATAACAAAACCTCACCAATATAAGAAGGGGGTAATTTATTAGATAATTTGCATGTACTAAATCAATTATGTTAGATACGACTCAGTGATCAAGTATGGTTTAATGTACTCAGGTTAAAACTCCACAATGTTTTAGCTAATAATACTATATAGTTTTCAAACTTAATTAAGTTGAATGGGATTTGAACATGAAATGTTTAAAAACATTAGGAGTATACATCTCATATTTATATGAAGATCAGTATTTCAGAGGTCTATAATATTCTCCGTGAACCTGTCATACAAATTAGATATCTTGAGGGTAAATTTCCTGAAATGAATGTCACAGCAGAAATACTAAGATAACTATAGTTTGTTTGAGTAATTATTCGTTATGTAATTTTAAACACTATGTCAATGTTTGGTGCTCCTTAAATATTTCGTTTTAATCACAACTATTTGACTATGCCTTAAAGAAGTGACATTTAGAGATCTTAACAGATTTCGAAGTAAGTCAGATAATTATTTCATATTCATAATTTTACTGGACTAATCACTTACGTTTATAACCAACATATGTTTAAATTTACATAGACCCAACTTATCGATGCCAACTGCTTTGAAAAAATTCAGTGTAAATACAAACATTGACATGAAATTAAAAAGTCCTACAAACTATTCTAAAAGCTAATGTAAAAACTTTCTATGCATATATTTAACTATTCAGTATTTTTTGAAGAATTACTCTGTCAGGTAGTTTTTGTGCGTAATACATTTCAAGAAGCCATATGTTGATTTGACATTCACTATTTGTGTTTGAACACTTTTATTCAAGTATTAGCATGATCTGTATATGCCCAGATGACTAAAGGCCTCTAAATTCTATTGATTCTTGTAATAGTATACCTTCAGATTTGATCGAGATTGATAAGTTTGATATTTACAATTCTTTGGTAAGTAGAAAATAAAACCAAGCATCACTATTTATCATACATACTAATAAACTATTTGAACTGCAGCTCTTTATTAAGCAGGATCAAATTCCTGTTTTCTTATAATCAGTGTTTATTAACACAGAAAACCATTGATAAAACCTAACTATACTACACTATTGATCATACCTGTACATTGTATTCTATTGGAAACGTTTAATAACATGCACTCAGTTTAGAGTTAACGAATTTTAACAAATAGTAAATGTGTAATAAGGTATTCTTTGAAAGTTATTTTTTTCAGGTTCTGAAATGAAAAACCTTCACAGCATTTCATCTAGTAATTTGACCTGAGATTTTTAATGATAAGGTTGCGTATAATCATACATTGTAGAACAATTATTTATCAAAAAGATCCTATGGTGGTCTAATTACCTTTGATAATTCTGATTACCTTCATCCAGATATTTAAACCAGAATGAAATGTAAAACGTTAAAACTATATATCTTTAGTTGCTAACATCTTTCCAAATATACTTTATTATACAGGGGGTGAATCAAACATTGGCCAAATGATAATCACACACGATTGTCTAATGTTCGACTTCCTTTACAACAGGCAAACGTTATATATATACCCAAATGCATGATAAATATATTTCATTTGTAGAATTTAACCTTGATTACCTTACTATTCCGTGTTATTTAACTAAAATTCATTGTTTAGAGAAGGTATTTGTTTCACTAAATGATTATCGATATAAAAGATTAATGACCACCGAAGAACCATTGAAAATGAGAAAATACTGTCAAGTTTTATTACTGTTGTTTGGGACTTTTCAGTTGTAATCACCCATTGACTAACACTAAATCAAACTCAGATCCCTAAAGTCCGTCAGCAATATCTGAGTTAGATTATAGAAAGATTTATATTTATAGATTCAGTCAGTTCATTGTTTCATAAGTTGAACATAAAAGATCAATTGCAGTCCCAAGTAACAATGAGAAGATACAAGTAAACAACACCAAATAAAAGATTAACGTTTTAAAAAGTGGTAATAAGGAAACATATAGAAAACATATTTTAAACATTTAATTCTTACCTTATTTAATTGATTGACACAAAAAATATCCTGAAGATTTTGATATTGAAATCACGATTTAATTATAATATTAAGATTCTTTTCAGTCCTATAAATTTTAACAAACGTTTTCACTAAACAATTAACATTGAACTACTTAAAACCTACAAGATTTCTAAGGTTTATTCTCTTTTTCATATGTTGATATCCTCTTTTCTTAGTTAGGTTTATAATTAAACATCGACCAGTTGAATTGTTTCTTAAAATGTGGTAACAAAACTCAGAGATGATGTTATTATTGTATTTTTTCTCGGCTTCTGTAAAACCAAAAAAAATAGTTCAGTTCTATTGTTAAATTTATTAATTGCATACTTTTTTGTATTATATGTATATATTCTCTCCAGTTTTATTGGTTACTATTTATACAGAGATGATATCGTAAAATTGTCAGTGTTAGCAACTGTTGCTAAGAGAGGTATCGTAAACAATTGTGCACAATATTGATTCGTCGGATAAAGTCAATCTTAGCAACCAATCAGAATGACTTCATGCATTGTAAGACGATAATAAGAACAATACTGATTACTAGTAGTAGTAACCTTGTTTATTCGTTCATTTATTACACCTAGTGAATATTGTCTTTTTCGAATCAAGCCGTCAGCCACAGTGTCACCGATACATTTATTTTTTAAGTTTCGTCAGATCTTGAGTCCCTGTCTCATTACATATATTTTTTACCCGAACTACATATATTACTTAAATTCAGTTTTCCAGTATTATTTATATTAACTTTATTTTAATTTCATTTGAGATGAATCTATTTGAATTCCTTTTCCTAATGAGATAATACAACTTAAGCCGATTTCCTATGATGCGCCTGAATGAAAATTTCGCCTATTTACCAATCATTAGTGCTAATAAGACTACAAAATTTGAGATCATTAATGAATAATTAGTATTCCATCGCTAATAGTGGTATATATATACTATGTTTCAGCTATTGAGTAGTAAAATAGATTATTTAACAGTTGAAACATATCAGCTAAGCCGCAAATAAGTTCCAAATATTGAGGTAACGACAGATATCTCGCCAAAATAAATGGATAAGTAGGGGTTTAATATTATTTATTTAATATTATTATTCCTTGATTGAAGGTCAAGCATCCTTGCTACTTTTCGGCATTTCATTGGTGAAAAGTCTCTCCTGTTCTCTAGATAGTCAGACACTTTTCTGCCTTTATATAAGACCAGACATTACTCTTGACCACCATTAAATTTCTTCCTTTATGTTCAGTGGGGTCTTCTAAATACTATGTTTAAAGATCATATCCTTACGTTCCTTAGTTTTAAGTCGTCTTCATGTGAATAAACTTCTATCTCAGTATAAACACCAGCTTTCTTTAAAACGATAGAGGAACTGTTGCCAATATTCAAACTTCCACATTTATTGTACTATGGTATCGATTCATGTGAGTTTGCATACAAAAATAAAAGAACTTCAAAAGCAGCTGTAACTTCGCATCATACTCCAGTTGTTAATTTAGATGATAATTATTTTCTACGCATTTCTCTAAATTACATACCTAGATTGATTCGGTGCTAAGACTCTTCTCGGTGAATAAATTGGTTCCAATAAACGTTCAGTTCAAGACAAGTAGATGTTAGGTGCAAATTGAAGATCAATGATCAGAATAAATTTTGGCCAGATAGGGTAAGGGAAATGATAGTGCAATTACAATTCGATCAAATGGTTAGTGGAAGACTATACCATATATACCATACAGACTATACTATACATATAAGCTGATCAAGTTAACATTCTATATGAGTCATATCAACATTAACAATTTTATTCTATTTTGTTTGACAATCCTAAATTCATGTGTGTTTAAACGATGCACGTTGCCTTTAACCTGGTCATTTTTCGGATTATTGATTTGGATATATAATTGTAGAACCTGACTAGAATTTATCGAAAAGAATATTCTTCTTTCAAATATTATTCCTCTAATATGATGGGGATCTTTAAACAAATAAGTGAGTTCTTATTCTTCTTAGGAGTGAGCAGTATACCGTATTATCAAGGAAAACTCTCTACTCTTTTACTCACCGAGATTGTCGTCCCTCGATGGACCATATCCTTTTGCATATCTTATTCCGAATATTGAGCATTTTACTGTACATAACTTATTTCTCGTACATTTTTTGGTTTTTTAGTTCCCTCCCCTAAGACAGTAAGGTAAAATGGATCGACGAACTTATTCTAGAGAGCTTCACAATGATGTATCACTGTTAACCAAAAAATTATTTACGACAAGTTTAGTTTTGCCAATGTCATTCTTTTAAAAAATCGTACTGATCTTCTTTCAAAACTGAAAACATTTTCAAACGATTTGTTGAAATAAAAATTGACGTTAACCATCCACTTGTTTGAGAATTTAACATGATGAACACGAGTTAAATCTTAACTTATTGGATGATCATAAATGACGAGTAAAACCGACTTCAATTTAAATAAAGCCAGAACGAATATTGATGTAGAATAATATGAATTCATTATATTTCGTGGTTTCTCGTCAGCTGCTTACAACCAAATATGTATTAGAATTTTAGCATTAAGATAATAAGTGATGCAGAACAATTGACATAAGTGAATGTGAAGGATTGGAATGACAAAAGGTTAGCAATGATAACTATATATATGTACAAGAAAAGGTTGGGATCAAGGAAACATGAAGGGTGGGTGGTGTAATAGTTGAGTTCAGAGACAAATAAAATAAATTGTGTGATAATTTTAGAGGTAATAAAGGATTCATGGAATTAAAAACAAATAGGACGGGCTAGGTAGTAATTGAATAGAATTTGAAAAGTTCACATAATTTTAGAGAAACAAGTGAGCGGAAATGTGTGAGTGAAAGGGTGGTTTAAGAATTGGGTAATGGAAGAGAAATATATTACAAAACTAAATATTAACTAAAATAAAACTAATGACCAAGAAAAAAAAGGGAAGAGTATATGTTCGCATTTCTGAGCATGTTCCAAAGAAACTGAGGCTGCGAGGGACCAGGGCTGTCAACAGTGCAATAGCTCGGCATTTACTTGACACCGGGCACACCATTGAAATCTCTCATGCTTTCAAAATTATTAGCAAACAAAGAAGTACGGCTGCTCTCCGGTTTGCTGAAGCGATCGCAATAAAAAAAACTTAAACCGGATTTATGTATTCAAAAAGAGACATCAATAAACTTATTACTACCCCCAAATGCCCTGGTACAGCCGAGAGTGGGGAGAGTCCGCTCTCCCTCTCGAAATGCTCTCACATGGCCACGCGAATATATAGCCTCTGACAGGGAAGTCCTACTCACTGCCTTCTCGTGGCAGGGGTGTTGTTCACAAAAGTGAAAGGACGAAAAGCGAATGTCCGGTGCTTTAACCGGGTTGGTGGATGTGGAGTGTCCACCTAGGGGAGTTGGAAAACCCTGATTCCAAACCAATGGTACACATGGGCTCCAGTATCCTGAGGGAGCAAATGGCGTATAAATCAATCGTTGGTCACCGGCTACCATGGGACTGCATCTCCTTACGATGCTCCACTTCCTTGTGGACTAAACTTTTAGGTCAAAGGCTACGGGTGTGGTCCCCTAAGAAAACCACCTGCTTCAGTCTGGGCACCTGGGCAGTAACACAGCCCTCACACAAATCGAATGAGATTTGT
Organism: Schistosoma mansoni; assembly: GCF_000237925.1. Taxonomy (NCBI): domain Eukaryota; kingdom Metazoa; phylum Platyhelminthes; class Trematoda; order Strigeidida; family Schistosomatidae; genus Schistosoma; species Schistosoma mansoni. The sequence goes on from NW_017386059.1 coordinate 446,403, forward strand.
GCGGCGCATATATATCTGGTGCTTCCTTGTACCAATATTTATGTGTTTAAATAAAATAAAATAAATCCAATTATTGTGTGTGTGTTTTTCTTCTTGTTCACTAGTTATTAGCTAATCATCAAAAACCGAACATAGCTATCGGTTCGGAACCGATGGTAGCACACAAGTTATAAAAGATAGAAGCTCGTTGGCATAGAAATTGAGCAAATCCACAAATAAAAGCGTACACTACTATTAATACTACTGTTCAACAATACAATGTTGTCTCCAATTAGTCATCTGGAAGATTACATTTAATTTCATTACAAAAAGGGAAATTAGTGCTTGAAAAGTCTGGGTATTCAAGTTCTAAACAGCTACTTTAACCACTTTTCATTCACAGACAAAAGAAAAACAATCGATCGGATCAGGTGTACATTATTATATTTACTTATTAAAATAACTGAAAACAACATTTCGAAATATTAACAACAAGAAATGTATATTTCTTCAAATAACAAAATTGTCAAAAAGAAAACAAACATATAATTCATCCCTGAGTAATGTTTCACAGTCAATATATTGATTTTTCAAATTATATACACACATTAGATTACTATGATTACGATTGCGGATGCCGTATTTATTAATGATTGATGAATAAACCAATTTTCCTTGAGTCCACATAGCAGTCTTGTTTCATTGCAGTAAGTAGCCAATAACAGTTTTACCAGTGTAATAGTAATCAGTATTTAATTAAAGCCACAACAGTCACAACCGTCTTGTTTCAAGTCATCACCCAAATATAGTACTATTAAGTACAAGAAAAGTAGATAAATACATATTTAGAACTAAACATGTAAGCGAATAACACTATTTTCTCTTAAATCGTCATCAGGCTTTACTCTAATATATTAAGTTAAGAAATTTGAGCACATAAAAATGACTAGAATATGGAGTGAAAGGCAGTTAGTTAGTTAATCTTGTGACAGTTCTAATCGGATTGAATTTTCAAACGAAAGAGAACATTTCACTTTTTGGATTGAATTGTTTTTATTTAGTAATAATTAGACCACGCATCATATCCATTGAATTGCCATCTGGATGTAATTTATGTCGAGTTCCAGTACATATATCTTCTACTAACAGATAGCCATAATCATCTAAACCAACTATGCGATAGGTATTCGTATCAGTTGGATGCTGCTGATCAATTATTCTGGTGTTGTTTTCATTCAATGTTGAATTGATGTGAAGTTGAACTTTTTGATTACTAGATAACAAAATGCAGAAATGAAAATTTCATACGTAAATATCATAATATAAAAAAGAACACCGATACTTTCTCTGTACGTATTTCTTAATTTTACGGAAATAAAATGTTCAATGCAATTAGTATATAGATTAGTGTGACAAAGTGTAACCACTGGTTGGAGATGTGGAGTGACATAGATCAAGATCGGTTGGAATGACGCAGTTTCAAATATATCGTACATTATTTTTCTCACCATAAACTAGATCTTTCTTCACGAGTCATAATGTTAGATTGTACGTTGTTTATCAATTTACATGTGTGCAGTCATGCGTGCATAGGGATAGACAATAGTGATTTGTAAATTAGGTGATCGGAGAATATACCAATCCACGTAGAATGCACATATGCTATAAGAGACTGATCAATTGCAGTCCTAAACATCAATGGAAAGATTCAAACGGCCAAAACAAAAATGAATTAAACTCCACCCCTTTGCACAAGCTAGCAGCTTTATGGACTCAGTACCTAAGAGTGGATAAAGCAATGGTATTTGAAGCAAATGGTACTGGGTTTAAGTCCCGGAGTGAACAGCAAATCATGCGTGCAAGTACATTTAGCTGACAAGTCTTAAACGGAACGAAACGCATGTCCTGGATACCGCTGCTAGCCACGATCCATCTGTTTATAATGTACCAAAATGGTTATAAAAACAAAATCGAGTGATCCGATAATAGTAAATGGCCCCCAAATGCCCTGGTACAGCCGAGAGTGGGGAGAGTCCGCTCTCCCTCTCGAAATGCTCTCACATGGCCACGCGAATATATAGCCTCTGACAGGGAAGTCCTACTCACTGCCTTCTCGTGGCAGGGGTGTTGTTCACAAAAGTGAAAGGACGAAAAGCGAATGTCCGGTGCTTTAACCGGGTTGGTGGATGTGGAGTGTCCACCTAGGGGAGTTGGAAAACCCTGATTCCAAACCAATGGTACACATGGGCTCCAGGATCCTGAAGGAACGAATGGCGTATAAATCAATCGTTGGTCACCGGCTACCATGGGACTGCATCTCCTTACGATGCTCCACTTCCTTGTGGACTATACCTTCAGGTCAAAGGCTACGGGTGTGGTCCCCTAAGAAAACCACCTGCTTCAGTCTGGGCACCTGGGCAGTAACACAGCCCTCACACTAATCAAATGAGATTGGTGAGGCGCATATTTATCTGGTGCTTCCTTGTACCAATATTTATGTGTTTAAATAAATAAATAAATAAATAATAGTAAATGATAAACATCTATCGTCCGTTATTGTTAAACACATTTTTAAAACAGGTCATAAGATTGATCTTAACTTGGTTTATTTGATTTTGTACAAAAGTGTTTGAGTACGCATATCAAGGTTATTGAAGCCTTGACCATACGAAAATTTAAATCCCCTCTATTTATTCGAAATAGGTTTGTTCTCACCCCATACCTAATCTGGTAGTAATGTTTTATTATCCAGTGAGATGAGTTTTTAGTGAGTTTGGTGGAAATATTATTTGTCCATACGTCTATACTAATAATCATGTGAATTTTTAAAGGATTGCATACTGATAGCAATCAAGTGATCACTGGCAACTAGCTTCAAGATGAAACTCCCGAAGTTCTAGTGAAAAGCCGTGACCAATGGAGTTCAGCCATATCGAGTGAAGCAGTTACTCACCGATGGCGATGAAAGATGATGAAGGGATGTAGCGAACCGTTTGAAGCTGGACACGCACACGATTGGATTTCATCGTAGTTGTCTAAAGGTTAGTTGTTCCTGTGCGATACTAAACATCCTGGGTCCGACCCCTTGTGTTGTGGATCTGGACTTCCGAGAAGTCCCATACTAGGGTAAAATAGCTGTTTAAGGCTTTCTGCTTTTTAGTGGCTGTCTAATCAAGGTCAGTGCGTGATAGAAACTATGAAAGTGGATAATTATAAGCAAACATATTATATACATAACAGTTTCATTTAGCTTTTCATGTTACTGTTGCAGTGGTTTAATGAGTCACGTCAATGATTAGTACGAGTAAACAACAGGGCACTAGCAATCCGTTAAACAACACAGTTTAGTTCAACAAGTTATCAACACAGAGAAAAGAATTATAAGATACAATTTAAATGACAAAACTAAGCCCAAGTAACGAAGTTATTTTTGCACTTTGAACAACCTCACTCAACTCGAAAATACTTATTTTTAAATCAGGGTTAGTAAAAAGACTAAGAGCAGGAAAGTGGCTGGCAGAAAATCTATTCACACGTCGCAGCGAGACCAGAACTTAATGTGCGGTTGATTATTGATTCATATGATGTATTATGAACAATGACTAGTTTACTTCAACGTTGGCTAAACAGTTTATTGTAGAAGTGACATACTAGAATGTCATCTGGGGAGGTCGATTAGAAAAACATTTAACGCTGCAAATCTCCGAACAAATTACTCTAGTCATCTTATATCCTCTCAAATGAAAGATAAATTGCGAGGACTGACCGACTATATGTGCATTTACCAGTCCACCTGCTCTTGCGGACCTAGGCATGTATGATGTTTGTCAAGGCCACTTTTTGGTCGCATCTATTAGTGTAGGTCAAGCAAAAGACTACATACGTCGATTACGTCACCGATTCTGCGACACGTAATAGATACAAATCATTCAGTATTCGACTAATCGTTTAACATCTTCTACAATTTCCAGTCAAAGATACCAAGAGGTGTGCGCCTGAACCTACTTTACAGTGAGGAAGTTTTGGCTGTTTATAGCTTAAAAATCGAAATTACACGAACAAAAACAACTAGTTAGATCATTTTCTTCACTAGAACCTTAGTTTCTAGCTTTGTTTTGTTTATTTGATTGTTCCCTCTCACCTTTTACTCCTATGCTTATAAAATGATTCTAATTTATTAATAATATTCTTATCATTACAAAAATTATTTCTAAGCAGATCTCTTGATTATCGTTCACAAATCATTGCAACTTAATGATACTCACTTTTCCCCCTATCAGCCATATCTTTCTCACGGTTCGTAAATTTCCTCCTTTAATGATGTGTGAGGATAACCATCCTTTTCCAAATGTTGGATAAATCTGCGATATCTAGCATTTTCAAGTATATTTCCATTTATTTAGTGTCGGTGTTGCAACAAATGTAATTCCTACTGGGGACTTCTTTTCAGTCATCTGAAGTCACCTATATGTCCGTGAACATACTACTGTAGTGCACCACAACTTGTGAGATCAAAAAGATTACTAAACAGAAAGTTAGAGCTTGAAATGAAATTTTCAATAAAAATTACGCTCTCATAGCAGTATTCACCGACTAAATGAACGGAAAAGTGCTAGATATTGAACTTTGAGAGACAGACTCATTATAAATTAACATAAATGTGTCCCATCCCTAAACAACTATTTATTTATTCAAAATGATTATGTAGTCAGATTTCACATATCAATTGATGAAATTCAAGCAGACATAATATATATATACAACTGGAAATGAATACATTGAAAAAGATTCCTTCCCTGAATAATTGTGTATATTTCAAATAAACCTGATTTGACAAATAACTTACGTATGAATCCAGCATTTAGTGTATAAGTGAAGCACCCATCCAAGATCATAATTTGAATTCGGATTATAGATTCTCATGATTATTCTTTCCAAGTAACTTACTACAAGTGAAATTAACTTGGCAATTGAAAATGTTGGTCTATTATTACACGGATGGGATTTGATCAATACATGTTCTAAACATATCGTAGGTAGTTCATTGAATGCATTAATACCACAGCCTAGAATTTAATTGTTTTAAAAAGCTTTTTAATAAAAATAACTAAGATGTGAATTTTTCTAGTCTACAACAAATTAACTACTATATCTGTCCTATCAGCAGCTATTCATTCTTGAGTATTTTTCTTTTCATATTTGTGAGCAGGCTGAGGTGCTCTGTTCGGGCGCCCAGACTGAAACAGGTGATTTTCTAAGCGGGCGACGCCCTGAAGCCTATACACAACTGGTTTGGAATCAGGGTTTCCCAATTCACTTGGGTGGACCTTTCGAATCCATCAAGGTCTAAGTGCTGACCGACCACTTTACTATTGTCAATAAACACCCCCATCTCATGAAGACAGTAAGCAAAACTTCCATAGCAGATGCTATAAACGTATGACCTTAAGAGAGCATTTTGTGAGAAAGTGCAAGCTTTCAACACTTAGCCGTACCAGGGCATTAACTGGCTAGTAGCCAATAATTGAATATGTCAACTAATTAAATTGACTGAAAGATCAAGTGTACTAAACTAATTGATTACCTAATATGGCTAAAAATTCAAGAGGATTGGGAAGTTATCAAACTTTTAAACAATGAATGTGGCCAGAAAACTACGGATTTTTTTTAACAAAAGAGATATTATTAAATAAACACAACGTTTTTACAGCTTTCTCACCAAATAACTGTCTATCTAAAGGGATTATTGATATTTGGTTACCTGAACCATAATAGGTAAGAGGGGGGAGCAAAGCTGCAACTTTACGAATGCAACCAAAGTGCTTTAATGACAGAGTGAGAGCATTATAACGAAATTTTAGTGAGTAGATGAAACATACCTATTGACATGTAAAGTGGTCTAATCACCAGATAATTATTTAGTTTATTTAAACCTGAGGATACTGTTATAGTGTGTGTATTAACAGATCATGTTTTGATAATATAACTATTAAAAGCATCTAAATCCTTTACAAGCTTGAATAAAGAATGAAACAAAATACACTCTACCAATCAATAATTCCACGTGCTTTGAATCGACTAAACGACACCGAACTAATACACCAGCCAATTTTCCAATAATATTTTGTTGCAAAAGCGTTGAATCGACATCTTGATTATTACAACAATTAATATTTTCGACAACATAAATATCATTTGGCCATTTAATAAGGATTTTGGGTCCATGATATTGAAGATCCTGTCGAAAAGAAGTGTATCAAGTTGAATACAATGAAAGCTAGCTATTAAAGAGACCTATCATCAGTATAAAGAGTGGATAATGGAGTCAACTAAATTAAGACTGATACATTATTGGCATTGAATGAAAATAACGTGTGATTAAAGCTACTCGGCTGCTGAACTGTATTGTGTGTCGCAAGACCTAAAGTCTTTATATTTTATCCTGCGTGAGGTCGTGGATCTCAGACTACGATGAAAAAATTGTGTAGTACCCTCAGGATTTAAATGGTTGCTGTTTCGCTTATGCCGATTTGTGATAATATAATATTTTAGTGAAACCAAAATATCTATCACTAAATGTTAAGTCGAATAAAGTAATATATGATCGATCAGTGAGCAAAGATAGGCACAAAAAAATTAAAGAGAATATTTTATAAGTAACTCTGATTCTACTCTATGATAACTGTTTATAATTTGCGTCAATAAACTATTACCTCATCTAATGTAGTTCTCAATTGTAGGCCATACTTTAAATAACTGAGCTTACATGATCTAGTGCCCTCCAGTCTAGTATTCAAGCTAACTATCTAACTCATTATCGAGTGATACAGTATCAAGTCATATTTCATAGAATTCAAGCGTATTGTTCACGGTCAAGTGCTTGGACAAATTTAATTATTCTTTTGTTACATCACCAAACATGAATGAAGTAAATTAACAGAAGTTATTAAAGATCCATATAAATTAGTCAAGACTGTGGTCGGTGCCCGATGGACTTCAAGGAGAATGAAATTATGTTTGAAATATAACACCGTACATAATGATCAGTTTGTTCTTACAATAAATTTGGAAATGCAATTTAGTACGTAAATAAAGCTTGGTGGACTTAAAATTTCAGAATTAAAGATCAAACCTAAAACAAGAAATGAGGGTTTTGAACCAGTAGCCTAATGGGTGAAAATCAGCAAGTATTTGATTGTTGACTAACTTTTTATTTTATTTAAACCCAGTGTATTAAAAGCATTAACAACCCACACAACTCCCCGTCTGATAGGTAGATAAATAAATGCTGGAAAACTCTCAAACCATAGAAAAAAACTTACAACAAGAAATTCTTCACTGATATCACAGAAATTAGTATCACCTGGAATGATCTCCAAATGTTCAGCAATTAAATGTCTACAAGCCAAAACTATACTCAACGCTACAATATGTTGTATACAAGTCACACAATTCATAAACATTTGACTATTGGGAGTGGATAATGTTAAATGGAATGTAAATGCAGCTTGTCCAACAGGACTAATCCACTTATTCTCTCCTCGACCTAATAATATAGGAACACATGCAGAATAGTATTCATCATAAGACAGTAACAGTTTAAAGATTATCTTTAAGACTGACATAAGAGAACCGTTGGGAACGAGGTAGAGCAAGACAACATTAATATCCTCGTTTGTGACTTCGTAACGGTGAGTACTTAAGACTTAATCCAGGACAGAACTCAGGACCTTTAGATCTTATGGCGAATACGATACCTTTAAGATCAATAAGTCTCAACTCAATACTGACTAAGAGGTCCCAACGGTTAATTGTCAAGCACAAGACCTGAAAATCCTGAATTAGATCCCTGGAAGGGTCGAGAGTCCAAAATGCTGAGTTCAATACTAGGACGAAAAAGCTGCTCAATGCTCTCTGAAACAGTGATTCAGTGGTTAATGCGTTTAGCCAGCAGTGGAATTCAGGATGCAGGTTTAGTCCTTTTTCGGACTTATCAACTGAATGAATCTATACTCCAGTGTTGTTTCTAACAAAGGGACTCGAAACCAGTAACAAATAAGGGGAAATATGCTTCCTGGATTCCAAATCGTTTAGCCACATCCAAGCTGTTCACTGTATAACCTCGATAAATTCATGGTATTGAGCAACCCTCATCCATCATCTGCAGTGGATAATAGTTGCATGGTTGAGCTACAATGATCACAGCTTCTCACTAGAACTTCAGGAGTAGCATCTTGAATTTATTTACTAGTGAGCACATATGTATTACCAGTGTAGGACTTGTGAAGATTATAGAATTTTTGTGAATGTATTATTATGAAAACTAGCATACTTCTGAGTTTCACATTAATCAGACAAACTGGTGTGTTTATGATAATCACACTACCTTAAAAAAATATACTTTTGAACATGCACACAACATTTAATAGAAGTATGCATGCTGTTCTTGTAGTGATAAATTTAAGAAAGAGGCATTCCATGGGCTGACACCATTACAGAAACTACCGAATTTCTCGCGCGAGATCAATGGTCCTGGGTTCGATCTATGGTGGGGGATCGTGAGTGAGCACTAATGCAGTCTCATACTAGGATGAAATAGTTGTCTATTGGTCCTAGTTGTTGCCGAACTTGGACTGGTTCGTGATTTCAACAAAATTTAATAATCTTCACAACCCTGATATCAATAAATAGTTTCTTACATAACTAGATTTTTTATGATAAAAAATAAACATGTCAGTATTGATACAACAGCTTTTCTGTCACACTAATCTTAAATCAATCGTTTCCTTTTTAAATATTTTAATATCTTTGATTATTATGGTAGTTTTTATGTGCTTATTGACGCTTTGCCAAAACGGGTATTTTCTTGGTCTATTTAATTAATTTACAGACCGTTAGTCACTGGATAGCTTATACATACTTCTGCCTAATGAAGGGTCCGCGTGATTCTTGTGACTAAATGGTTGAAAACTTTGGGTGATATGGCTCGGAACCGATAAAGGCAGCGTAATCTGCATTCATTCTATGTCTTACCTCAGATCTTGAGTTTTAAAGTTATCTTATGCTTTTTACTATACAAATTCATCTTCTCTTATCGAGTCATTTTGTCTATGGCTTAATCTTTTCTAATACTATCACTGATACTGTTACTGTATTTACTAATATAGCATCTGCTTTGATAATTTTATTATACTGGAGTGATACGTTGTAGAAAAAATGGAACCAATGCATATATGTGCCAATTTCTACTTTGAATATGATTGACTGGGATAGTAACGAGATCACTAAAAAACCCTTAGACAACCATCTAGAACCTGGAAGCACTGGGGAGTTGTCTCGTTGCAGTGTTAAACTACTCAGCAGTTAGCATTCACAAACCCTAGCCACTGATTATCGGTTCATAATCTCAGTATCAGTCAACAACCTTCACAACCCCACACTGAGATAGTATTGTATGTACTTACAGCATCCAATTCTAATTAATTGATTTCCGTAATATATTAGATAAATTATAAATAACTGCATGATGACACACTGTTTACCTTTCCCTTTAGATTGAATATTAGAGCATACCAATAGCCCGGAATTTGGATGGATTCGTTCAAAGAATCTAGAATACATAGCATATGTAGAGAAATACTTCTAAACAAGCAATCTTAGTAAATAGAAACAATTTAATGGAATAGCAAGAAAAATATGTGACGACAGAATGCGAATACTTAACTATGGTGATGAAAATGTCTTATTAGAGTATTCAGATATGCATGAAGTGAAATAGTACTGTTAGAGATCTGTTAGATCCATTACTTTATCCACGATGTCCCCATTTGATTCATGTCAGGATACCAGACAAAATAAATTTTACTGTTGTCATTATTCTACAGAATATATCCATTCTCCAAAGAATTTTCATGAATGTTTTTAAGGGCCTTCCGAGAGATTCTATTAGCAGCTTATTCTACCAGTCACCAAATCACAACACAAACAGTCATTATTTGAATTTTAAAATGTCCTATCACTCATGAGACTTAGGTTTTTAAGTTTCTTCCATGAGAATTCAAGCATTATTACTGAAATGAAACACTTAATTTAACTGGTCACATAATTTTTTAGCACTTAGTATCATATTTAAACTCCGACAAAAAACCACTAAACTATGTTTGGCATCATTTAAAGAACCCTCAACAAAAATCTACCATTATTTAGGTGAAGCGCACGTACACTTTTAAATCCACATATTTTACAGAGTTTTACAGTGTATAACTTAAAAAAACGATAAAATTCGGTTATCTATAAAAATAAATAATAAAACTTACCATCGACAATGAATGAACAACAAGAAATTTCACACTTTACATCACGGACTGATCTTAGTTAGCAAACCATTGAAAATCTGGAAATAATGAACAGATCTTTCACAAGAATTCCGGTAATCACATCTCAAAACAAACCACCAGTGAGCCTATAATTATGATTACTATGGTGTATTTGTAGATATCGTTGGTTTTCATGGTTTACATTACGTAATGAACTTAAGAAACCAGTGAAACTAGGAACAATAGACTTACTGTTGACAGAAATCCCAACTAGATTCCATTGAGTTAGACCAAACAATCAATTTACCTAAATGTTCAGTGTGAAGAGTTGAAAAATAATCTGTCCAGTTGAAACCCAATGGAAGATCAGATAGAGTAGAACAATAGGAAATCTCTTTTTTGCATTCTTTCGTTGAACATTCCTTAATGAGAAAATCAACGATCTTCTGAAATCGGAAAGTAAACAAATTATTACAACCAAGATAACATTGAGAGTATAATGGGAAAAAACCAAATTAATTAGTTCTGTACTATCAAATGATTGTAGTTATTCAGTAACGATATAATGCATATGCTAAAAGAGATTGTTTATAGTGGACAAAAATTTGTTTCATTGTGAGCATCAATGAGCTGCAGGTGTACATCTAACTGATGAGTTCCACGTGGAACAAAACGCCCGTTCAAGTTTTCACTGCTAGCCATAATCTATCCACTCTAAATGAACAAAATAGTAATAATAACTGAGTAATATGATGAGTTGTGCATCGAGTGATAAAGAGATGTGTTTGAGATTTCCTCAGAACAAGTGATAAGACGAAGATATCTACCAATGTTATAATCTGGCTTCTACCGAAAATATACAATTACATATGTATTCATATAGTATGCATACTAAAGTATACAGAGAAAAAAGAATACAAATCAATTTAACAAAATAAATTAAATCCAACCTTTTTCTTAGAGTCCGGTGTAAAACAGTGCAAAATTTTTGAATCGGATAAATGAACTGAAGATAAGGTATTAGACAGTATTTTATCATGTGTGTTGTCCTCTAGATCAACACAAGGTACACACGATATTCCAAGAAGGTTTAACGCATCTTCCAAATGTGTTGCTTCGAATTTCAAACAATCAATCTATCTTAGAAAAAAAAGATATATCATAAAAATATAAATTCATTTTTAGCTTTGAGTGTTAGCCTTAAAAAAACAAATCTGATTCACGCACATAACGCTTGACTAAACTGTTATGCAACGTGAGATCAAGGCTGAGCAGAAAACTTTATTTTCTAAAGTTACAATAATGGTTTACAAATTATGAGTACACGTAAGTTACCTAAATGACTAATGCAAATTATTTTGTTTTATTTAAACACATAAATATTGGCACAAGGGGGCACCAAATATATATGCGAGGACGGGAAGAGAAAAAGGGTAAGATGCATATATAAAAAAATAAGAGTAATGATGGGGGAAACTGAAATGTACAACCAGAAGACTCTTTCAGTTAAGAAAGTTAGAACCACTCCTTGTGAAGAAAATAAAAGAAGGTTACAGCAGGATCGCCACCGGCTTCTATTCTGAGCCATATCTGATAACGTCTCTAGCCACTGTGTTGCACCATCTCTCGGACCCCAGCCAGGGAGTCGTGAAGGACCAACAGAAGCTAGCCCTTTGCAGCTTTCTTTCATACCACGACACCATGTCATACACTGACCACCTCTCCACTTTTTCCAACCAGTCCCAGAGTCGGCAAATAATACACGAGGTGGAATTCTCTCGGACGACATTCGTAGAACATGTCCGAGCCACCGACATCGGTGTTTCAAGATGGTGACACCAACTGAATTATCTTCTCTGCGCCCGAACACACGATACCGAACCTCTGCATTACTAACATGATGTTGCCACTGGATGTCAGCAATCCTTCGGAGACAACGATGATCGAACATAGAGAGTCGTCTAACATCCTCAACTCAGAGAGGCCAGGTTTCAAAAGCATAGAGCAAAACTGCTCTCACTGACGCGTTGTAGATCCGACCTTTTACAGCCAGACTAACATCACGAAGGCGCCAAAGATGGCCCAGATTGGCATAAGCCGCTCTGGCTTTCACCATACGTGCATCGAACTCATCGCTCACGCCACCACCAGCACTTATGCAGCTACCTAGATACACGAACTTCTTAACTACTTCAATCTGCTCACCATCCAGGGTGAGTACAAGATTAGAATCCTGCCAGTCTTGTAGGAGTACTTTGCACTTTGAAGGTGCAAAGCACATACCGTACCTGTGGACACTGATTGCCAACTGATTAAGTGCGGATTGCATGGCTTGGGCATTATTGCACAGTAAGACAATATCATCCGCATACTCAAGGTCGAGAAGTCTTTCTCCAGGCAACAGATCCCCACCACCATTACTTACATCCATCAGAGCTGTTTCCAGAATGTCATCGATGGCAAAGTTGTAGAGGAATGGTGAGATTGGGCAACTCTGCCTAACCCCACTGCTTGAATGGAACAAGGAAGAAAAGTGGTTGTATGCCCTCACTCTGCCTGAGATGTTTGTATACAGGACCTTTATCAAGTTAATAAAATTCTCAGACACACCCGTCTTCAATAGACAATCCCAGAGAACAGTCCTGTCCAACGAATCCAAGGCAGCCCTGATATCAAGAAACACTACGATTGTTGGCCTGTGATAAGTATGACGGTGTTCTAACATTTGGCGGAGGGTGAACATATGATCCATGCATCCTCGACCAGAACGAAAACCAGTCTGCTCCTCGCGAGTCAATCGTTCTCGGGTTCTAAACAACCTACGAAGTATGACAGAAGCTAATAGTTTGGACGCAATCGGAAGTAGACTTATCCCCCGATAGTTGTTACAGGAACAACGTGAACCCTTTTTAAAGATAGGGATGACTATCGACTCATTCCATGATGTTGGAACACTTTCTAGCTCCCAAACCTTTGTAAACAACATAGTCAATTCCTTAGTCAGAAAGTCATCACCATCTTTAAAAAGAGCCGGAAAAAAGTCATCTGGCCTCGGTGATTTGTAGCGTTTCAAGAGTTGGAGTTCCTTGCGTACTTCCGTCTCCTTTAGTGGATCAGTCGTCACCGGCCATGGGGGGCAGGACAAACTGGTCGATGTTGCCGGAGCAGCAGGCCAGTTGAACTGTCCTTCAAAGAATTCCACCCACCGTCCAAGACGTCGATAGATGTTAGTGATTGGCATTCCGTCATCCTCACAGATTGTTTCACTCACACCAGACTTCTTGCTGCCAGTGGCTCGGATGAGTTGGAAGAGCTTCCGGCAGTTACCAGATGCAGCTGCTGCTTCCAGCTCATAAGCACACTCCGACCACCAGGCTTCTCGATCCTTACGCACGCTTTGCCTAATTTCGTTGCGTAAAAGCCTTCGTTTGTGGTCATGTGGGGCCCCCAAATGCCCTGGTACAGCCGAGAGTGGGGAGAGTCCGCTCTCCCTCTCGAAATGCTCTCACATGGCCACGCGAATATATAGCCTCTGACAGGGAAGTCCTACTCACTGCCTTCTCGTGGCAGGGGTGTTGTTCACAAAAGTGAAAGGACGAAAAGCGAATGTCCGGTGCTTTAACCGGGTTGGTGGATGTGGAGTGTCCACCTAGGGGAATTGGAAAACCCTGATTCCAAATCAATGGTGCACATGGGCTCCAGTATCCTGATGGAACGAATAGCGTATGAACCTATTGTTGGTCACCGGCTACCATGGGACTGCATCTCCTCACGATGCTCCACTGCCTTGTGGACTATACCTTCAGGTCAAAGGCTCCGAGTGTGGTCCCCTAAGAAAACCACCTGCTTCAGTCTGGGCACCTGGGCAGTATCACAGCCCTCACACAAATCAAATGAGATTGGTGAGGCGCATATTTATCTGGTGCTTCCTTGTACCAATATTTATGTGTTTAAATAAATAATAAAATAAAATGTGGGGTGATTTTGGGGAAATAAATAATTGCCTTACAGTAACCTATCCTCATTCCTCACCTACAGTTTGACCTTGTAAACTTGTCTGGTATATCAGAATATTACCACATCATCTTAATTCAATCATATAACATTTTTAGGAAGTTTAGTAATCCAAAAACGACTAAGAAATTGTAAAATCAGATTTTAAATAACTTACACTGAGAATAGCAATTAATGGTTGATCTTTTTTAACTTCAAAGTCATTACTATTATCACTCTCCAAGTGATGATATCCGCCAGTTAAAATTGAATCTTTATACATCCATTTCCAGTATGAATCATTGTTTTCAAAAAGACCAGCAGAGCCGTTTGAAAGTAAAGTATAATGAGCAAGACTAGTTGAGGAGAAATTATTCACTTCCGTCGTATTTAAAATCAATAAAACACGCCCCCCTTTGGCTATGTATTCAGTTACCTACCAAGAGATAGACAAAAACACTGCAAGTATTCTGCTGAATTGGGACCATGAGAAATAACAAGTAAAAGTATCCTCTTACAGTTAAAATCACAAACTAATCTTAGCTAGACCACCATTGAAGACTTGAGAGCACTAGATGTCCTAGTGTGGGACGCCTTACCAGTCCCCATCCCCGATTTCGCAAGCGGGAATCGAGCCCAGGACTTTCAATCTCGTACGTGAACACCTAAATCCTAAACCGCTGAGCCGGGACCGGTGTTTAACATCAATCACTTCACGATTTCGAGCAAATCGTCATCCGTTGCTTACAGTGAATAACTGTCTCAGAGCCCAAATAGATCGAACTCTAATGGCCACGGCTTCTAGCTAGAACCATAGAAGTTACATCTTGAAGCTAATCAGTAGTGAGTACATGACTGTAATTAGTATGAGTAATTTGCGAATATATATGTAAAATCAAAGAAACTTATGTTTTCTTTGAGATTTAAATCATTCAAAGGTACGGTCGGTAAATATTTACATTAATTTAACAAATAACATGAAACGCATAAGTATTTGAAGTACATAGATTATATATAAAAGCTAAATTGTTTACAAATAACCTTTGAGATTTCATCAACATGGGTTATTTATGGAGTGAACACCTTTCCTTTTTTACACTTTATTATTTAACTAATTACTACTTACTTCTTGAATCATATGGACTATGTGTAATCTGTTCTATGACCACTTATACAATTACCACCTCTGTTACTGTTATGTCGGTTTGCTGATGTGTGGCAACTTGGACCGATACACATACATGTCGGGCTTTATGTTGAGCATGGCAGGATGATCCTTACACTTTAGAGTAGGATATGAGCTAACTTACAATGAGACTATCATAGAAACTGAAACAGTTTTCGCTATAATGTTTAGCACTTTTTCACTGAAAAACCAGCTAACTCAATTCATAATTCGCCTTGATATTCAAACATGATAAAGTTACTTGTTAACACTTACTTTCTTAGAACATAGGATCGGTGTACGATACAATGTGAGATAAGCTTGAGAAAACATATTATTTGCATCTAGAAGGTTACAGAGAATTATTTTTAAGTTATTAATGGGGGATAGCACAGAATCCTGAACATATCGTCAGAGATTACAGTGCCAGTTGATGTTAGATATATTGTTTCACTAAGAGCTTTAATCGTTCAGTCTAAGGAATTCTGATCAATGTTTATGAAACCTCTATTTCCGACTATAGTTGATGCATAAAGATTGCTAACACTCAATACAGAGACAGTAATAAATGTTGCAGTTCACTAATAAGCACACTCAAGACCTACTTCTGATCAGTGATTAAGTAGCTGTCTAAAGTACATCTTATTGTTAGTTAAAGGCATAAAAGAAAATATACCAGTAGCCAACGGTTTCATTTTTAAGCATATTTCAAATAACATTTCAAGTCACATTGTTGCATCATACTTAAGACTACTCAGAAAAACAGATGGGTCAACAGCGACTAAACTAAAATAGGTAACCATTTTAGAGAAATACATCAACAAAAATTATCTACTCCATCTTTTTTTACTCCAGTCCTAGTGATTTTAAGTATTGATTAGAATGGAATCCTCTGGGATATCATTGCTAGAGTGTGTCTACATCAACGAAACCAGTGTTACAACTGGTGGAGTTCAAGCCTATTGGGTGAGATAGTCATCACCAATTGCAATGGATGACCGTCACGTTATATCTCAAACTGATTAAAACTGAGAACGTCAATTATTGGATTTTAATGGAGTGGTTTAAAAATCAAGAGCCTACAGTGAGGTCTGAGGGTTTCGAATATAACTTGCAAACCTGTTTTAGCTGTGTTTTCGCATTTGAAGTGTACTCTTGGTAGCCTTACCTCCTCTGGTCTGTACATTTAACTTGCAACCAGTCCATTAATTTCTGTTTTATTACACTTCACGAGACAAGCTCTAATAAGTAGACACTAAACGTTACACAATGTCTAGTTTATAACCTAAGCAGATGAACCTTTACATAATTTATCGACCACAACACAGTGAGATTCGAAATAGGACTTATTAATATAAATTTCACGTTAGTCGTAAGGATTCCAGAAGTTTCAGTAGGCAGACTGAGGGATAATAAGGTCAGTCAGCCAACATAGGACGTGAGACGAACACGTGACATTTGAAAGTTTATGAAACTCTTGTCACATGGACCAGAAGGATTGGAGTAATCAGATATAAGCTATGTAGCCAGCAACATTATATTTGATGGATGTGTTCATAAGGTGTTAGAGATCGAGACAAAACTGCCAGCTGATATATCTTCTGTGGTAATTTATCATACATACATAATTATAACTGCAGTTCATTCTAAGGCAACAGTTTTGTAATGATAATTATAGTTGATTATTAATACAAAAACCAGATCTTAGTGAATATGAAATTTACACGCACACAAGAAAACATTTTTGGAGATGGGGAAAGATAGTACTTTAGAAGCAAATTTACACTTACGATCGTGAGATCTTTTTGAAAATCCACTGAATGAAGCACATCCTCGATAAATAATGAAGATTCAAGGACCACCAACAGCTTCCCAGAGGTAATCCATAATTCATCCGAAAACTGTTTTCTTGAAAGAGGATACAATAAAGCGGTATTTGGTACAACTACATCTTGGATTTTTTTAACCAATTTCTGATAAACAGGAGAAATAGGAGTGGAAAGAACTCCTCCAGGTGACAAAACATAGTAAATGTTAATTAAACTCATACGATTAGTCATCGATAAAGATTTCTTAAAAACAGCGTTTAATTGTTTGGAAAAATTGGATAAACAAAGAATACTCCAAGTATTGGACATCTAAATCTAAAACATGAAATATTTTGAGAATCACCATAGAATACTGGGAAAATTAGCAAACCTAAAAGCGTACAGACAAAAATAATGTAGGAGAACCTGATAGTCGGTGTATGGATAAAACATATCACACTTCTACTCATATCAAGACGAGATAGAAAACAAAGATGCAGCCGATAGCAGAAAAGAACTGAGAGTAGAGGACAAAAAAGAACGTTGAAAACATACACGAACTTGAAGGGAACATCACACACTTTTAACGACAAAAACATTGAGTACTTGAGATTAGGATCATAATTTAGGATTGAGATATTGTCAGTAAAAAATAAATGTGGAGCTCGGTAATTTACTGTAATGTTGGTTAATCCAGTTAAATCAACTAACATTGTAAATTGTATATATGCATTTATTTATTGACTAATTTATACTAACTAATGCTTAGTTCAATATATTCAAATGAACTTACTAACCAGATAAGCATATCACAAGTAATTTAGTGTAATTTTTAATCAGTGGTTGAAACTGTAGCGGATCCATTGCCTATGCATGAATAAACCTTCATTAACACTCTTTCCTTCTTCCTTACACCGAGTAATACCAGTCCTTGTCCATTATACAAGGTAAAGTAAACCGTTGTATCCAGTCATAATAAAAAGTCACACCAGTATTTTGGCAAGACACAACAAGTATATACAAGCTAAACAAAAACTTAATCCTGACATCAAGCCAAAGCATAAACTCTATTCCCGAGACCAAGTCATCATTAAGTGTCAGTGCATCCGATGTATTTAATATACTGCAGACTTTTTCTTTTACTTTCTTCTGTTCTAAATTCTCTCATTCAGCTCCGCTAACAAACAATGTACCTTCAGAGTACACGTTAGCCTGCCAAAGGCTGGACGTTATATTTAGCTCCGGAGGTACCAATAACAATGGATCACAGAAAATATGAACACTCAATGCTACTATATAGGATGACTACAGAACCCTGTTTCGCTGAGTAAGCTATCAATCCTTGAGGCCGCTTTGGATTACATGGCAAGTAAATTATGAATATTCTTATTGCATAAAGCACCTACTTTAGATCATTTTAACTATAGTCCACTGTCTGAAGGATGAAACAGCATGATGAGCAGTGGTTAGTAGACTCACATTCAGCAACTCAGAGTCTCATAACTATGATACATTAAACGATTGTTTTTTCTCATCTGACGATCCACAAGAGTTTACTGCACAATTGGTGTTAAGCGACTAGCATACTATAGGGAATGCTATTGACTACTTCTATACATGATATCAACTATCTGCTCAAGCTTTTCACCAACAGAAAGGATACTAAGGTGAGAGATGACAAGCTCAAAGTTTGTGGAAAGACTATTACCAGGCTACCTGGGATTCCACTTGCTTAGAATACCTAATCTGAATACGGTTTGAGCCTGAAGACAAGTTTTCAATAGAGATTTATCCGGTAGCTTTCAAGTACGAGATGATGGTTTACTGACCATGAATTCATTAGACATTCCTTGCCGTACTGTTTCGTCGTTTAAACACAACAAAGTATGGCTGAAATGTAATGGTGGTGGTATTTTCCGTAAAAAGGAGACCATCCATAATTTTTCAAGCACGCTTTTAAGCAATTTCTAGGATCAGAGGCTTCCGCAGCGAGAGTTATCTGCAACCAGTTTGTCTAGCAATAGTGACAGTTTATCGTATTTTTGAAATGCATATGAACTGGGTCCTTTGACATCAAATGTAACAAGTGTTATGATTATTCACTGTGAGTTTGTTAAAGACCTGAAACAGCGCAGTAAAGTGATTACAGATGAACCACAAAAGAACACGTAGCGATAGAATGAAAGGTTTGTATCTTAAGGCTGAATAACACGGTACATTCAGAAGAAAGTCTTCGCAATTTATAGCTTTTGCTTAACGCAGAGCATGGTTTTCCATAACACGAAGTCTCTATCACTATACAGTGGGAAGAACATATTTTCATTAACGTCATTAAATGAAGCAGTATCAAAACTATTACATAGATGTGCAGGTGTGTGTTGGGCATGAATGGTATGAAGAGCAGAATGTGTAAGACGAAAGCGATTGACAATAATTATCACAAACACAAATGTAAGACCAAGACAATCTGACAATGGAAACCAGAAGTTGACAATTTAAAGTTTCGAGTGCGTTACGCAAACCTATGAAGTGACAGACTCAATGCCACACCAGCACTCCCTGATGTAAATCAAAATAAGCACGACCAGATGACTGTTGGAATTATGTGAAAAAAAGAATTACTGAATATCTCCCCAAAAGTAAGCAAGTCTGCAAATAAATCTCACCACACATATTGATACTAATAACCGTGTAACCACCTAGCGAGACCTAGCGGAATAGTGAGTTAAATTGAATGAGCAAAAAAATGTGTACATAACAAATGAATATAAAATTATCCAAATGTATGGAATTAATTAGTTCACGTACAACCAAGTCAAACGAATATACGCTTTCATTACAAATGTACATGAGCTATGGAAATATCTACGAAAATTATGCTGACGAATTGGTATATTTAATAGACCAAAAAGTACAAGTGAAGTTGGCAAATAGCCGCAATAAATAACGAACTTTTACACATGGAGCGAACTACCTTTAAACCTCCCGCGTTTTTACCTCCGCGACCTTAAACGGTTTAATTGGGAGCGGGTATTTTGTTTCTGAAATGCATAAGGTCGACTGAGAGTGTTTAGGCCAGCGCTATTTTCAGTTGTTTGAATATCTATATGGTCCACTGATGTCTGAAAACCACTAAAGTCTTTGATAACAATGAAAACTGTATTTTTGTTTTTTTGGAGTAAATCTCTGCCTAATCGCTATTTTTTGACATTTTCTAAATTCTAGGATGACCAGTTTTGTTGGCTTATATATATAAATAAGAGCAGCCACAAACTGTTTGAACAGACATCATTTGGTACTTCTTGCGGTCCACCCAAAAACGTCATATGTTGTGAGAAGTTTTAAGGTAGTGTGACTGACCCCAAACACTCAGCAAATTCACAATCGACCATCCTGTGTAGCGGCCCGCGGAGTGCATTTAAGCCCGTCCGCAGTAGCCAGCCCAATGATGTAGACCTCAACTACTCACCCAAACATATACTCCGTTCCTCAACTAAATATGCACGTAAAGTCTGTTAAAAATACTCTGCTACAAGAGCGTGGATTGTCGTAATCTTGGTGTATAACAAGAAGAATACGTAAAGCACAGCCTAAAGCCTCTTGTCCCATTCTCTTCCAGTTTGGTAGTGTCACGGAGGCCAATCATCTCCTTAATAGTCAGTCATTACTGAGGTGTATTCCAACACTTAAAAGATTAGAATCATTCATGACAGGACTGCTATCCGATGAATTGAAAACCAATCAACCCAGCCTACGAAGTAGCGGCAGTTACAACGTTGGCCATTGCACGAATCTTAAAACAACATTCTCTTCTCCTCCCCAAAACGGAGGCACGTCACATTCTGCTACTAGTCCTATGAACGGAACTGAACATCAAGCAGCTGTACCCACTCATCCTAGGAACAAGCAATTAACCACCCCGAAAAGCCAGTCGACTTATGCCTCAATTGTGCCCCGGCATTGCCCCAACGGCTCCAATAAATACCCCAAATAGCCTAAAAAATAATCCCTCCAGGAATTGCTCTAACAGCTACAGTCACTCGGTCACTGCAATACGAAATAATACTAAAATCTCTGTAGAAACCCACGAGTACTCCAGGACCCTTGACACTTAACATGCGCCTTTTTACAGCAGTAGAATGCCCTACAAGAAACATAGTGAACTGGCAGTACCCACTCATCCTAACGTGAGGCTACACTCGACAAAATCCACAGCTACACGTGACACCAGTGAGCCATATAGTGTGAACGTCGCTAGCTCCAGGAACCACTGAACAACACGAACACCCCTCTTGGCAACAATATCAGACTATTCCCCATTCCTTACCTGAAATATAAGACCTCCCCAACTACCCACAGGAGGACTAAAATTTTCCACTGTACACAAGGGAGCTGTAACGTTGGCCAACTTGGACAGCTACCTAGTGGTTTTAGATACTGTAAAAGTAAAGCTGTCCTGTATGACTCTTTGGTCCCCTTAATTCGACATATACACCACCTCGTCCTGTTCTATCTCTCTCCCCCTCGACAGTGCTGCTATAGGGTCTCCAAATGTTGAGGGCGACAATCCCATTATTCTGAGACCATCCTCTATATACTCCGACTTAATGGAGAGTGACACATCTTTCCCTGCACCAATAACCATCTCTAGTCTTAAAAGCGCCTTGACTGAGCTTCCTGGCCACTCCCCAAATACACTACCTATCCATTCAACCCACTCGACTCTACCTGTCATCCCTAAACATACCTCTTTCGCCAACCTACACTCCGAATACCTTTCTCCCATTAGCCATATTGATAATAAACCAAAAGAACATGAATATGGAGCCAGTACCTCAGATTCTTCCTCTTCTCCTCATGACAAAACAGACAATCCGCTGAGTTCATATCACGCCCTTCTACTAGACAAGCACTCACCATACCTGACACTATGTTAATCAATGCTCGATCTGTACAAAATAAGATGACTCACCAACGCAGCCTGTTACGTGTAAACAACAGCTAGTTGTCCCCCGAAGTCACAGACTCATACCTCCAAAAAGACACCTATGAGCTCTTCATCTGTTATTGAGTCACCAGGGGGGGTGGTCATCCAATGTATACATCTAAAAATATAAGTGGAAATCTATAGCGATGATATCCTCAGCAAACTACCTGATTCTATATAACTTACTGTATACACTCATGAGTGTAAAATACTAATTGGATGTGTATATCGAGCCTTTAACATTCCTAGTTCAACTGACACTGCTATAAGTGAGTCAGTTGCTAAGGCTGCCTCCATTGATTTCGCCTGCAAAATTGTTTTTGGTGATTTCCCACCACCAACTGGAAGACACATTCTGACCCTTTGTGCTTTGAAGGCAATACTTAGTTCCTTAAACATACACGGTTGATAACATAACATACATCTGCCTACACCGAATCACAACATTCTTGACTTGATATTCTATCACAATGTCACACCAAAATCAGTGGTGGTGGGCGAAAAGTTTCACAACAGAGATCATAAAATAATCCTCTGCACCTTCCCGATTCTCGCCACGTGCAACAAATTAGAGACAATAAGTACGCGTTAACAATATAGAGATCATACAAACCCTGACTGGGAAAACTTTTGATTTCTAGTAAAATATTCTGACCAGAGCAGTTTCTTTACCAATAATAAGCTCTTAGAAACACTGGAAACACTCAATACTACCACCAAGTCTGCAGTAGACACTAATATTCCCTCTGAAATTGCTTTTAAAACAATTACTCCTTATATCAACAGAAAGACCAGGTATAACCTGCGAAAACTAAAAAGGGTGTACTGTATATCAAAAGACTACAGTGCCCTGCACCAGGTATACTCTGTGCTTGAAGGAAAGCAAAGTCAACACAAAAAACATAAACAAGCAGAAGAAGGTACCGTGCTCACTACTCCATCTAAATCCCAGAACTTATGTCGCCTACTCGAAAAGTGCATAAGAAAGAGTGTACAATGGTGTGACGTAATGTGACCACACTGTCATTTGTGAACCTATAACATGCCAACTCCGACTTTTACACTAGGACTGTGTGGCTGGCGTCAGATGAAAATAAAACTAAAAAGTTCAGACAATAAAAGATTCAGTTGTTAGTAAACAGATTTCCTTATTCTAAATTCGACTTCCCTTCCATCATTTGAACCCACTCCTTCTAGTTAAATGTCACAACTAATTGTTCTGCATTACTGCATTCTCTCATCTGGGGACTCTAACCACATTTTACTCACACAACAAGAACTAGTATGGGTCTAATCTACTAATTTTTCATTCCTCAATCCGTTCCACTGCAAAATGTTAGGCATTGTTTAGCGCTCATATCCAAATACCTTGTTGCTCCTTTGTTTCTCTTTTTTCAGAATCTTGCCCTGAGGACACAGCTATAGAGTTTTTAACTCCTGAAACAAACTTGGCGTAGATTCTTTCCCAAGGCCATACTTCACACCAAGTGCTTGGCAAATCTGCTTTATAACAACTATAGACTTGAAAAGTTGAATTGCTTAAATACTTAGCACGATCGGAATTCTAACACAATTATGCGGAGTTTGAGTCTGGTGTGTAGCGTGGACACGATGGCACTTTGGAAAAATACGTTGAAAACTGTGCCCAATGTGATACTAAAACATAAACCTAATTATTAACGCTCTAAAACATCTGGACAAGTGTACTGTTGTTTATTATTATTAATTTCATACATTTGACGACCCTTGGGAAGCACAATGTAAACGACCTGTTGTAATTCATAGATCACGTATGCGAAAATGGAATGTACCTGCCCTTGCAGAAATATATCATATTAATGCTGTGTTGGTAAAAAATAAAACACATTCATTTGCTGGGGAATGACTTTATTGACTGGAGTGATGTTGTAGTTGACATTGATAGAAGACGGCCATAAGCTTTTTAATTAGGAAGCAACCATTTTACTGCCAACTTTTTCACCGAACAATGGGAAGGCACAATCCCTGGAACTACTATGTGATCCTCGTTAGCCGACGACCACAACGAAAATGCATTGGCATTCGATAACCAGGCAAAACAGCAAGCTCTAAAAGTACTGTGAGGTTCCCATAAGACTTTAATGACTACTCCGTGCAGATAGTTTTGCCAGCCCACTCCTTCTATCGTTTCTCGTGTTCTACAGATATTCAGTGGCGTACTGAGGTATTATTTGGTCAAAAACGAAATAATAACTTTTTAATACGTTAATTAATACTTTTTTTTTAAAGAAAATCAATTGTTTTTCCAATTTCTGGAATTAACAACAACTGGTCAGCTTTGCCTGCTTAAGGGACCATGAGGTTCATAACATTTGTAGGAAATGTACAACAAATAAGTCTTATTTTTGATATTCGTTGTTGCAAATGTCCATAACTAATCAACCAAATCGCTTCATAAACGCCTACCACGTCAACCTGGTCTGAAGTGTCTGTAGATTATCCCTGTTGCACGTAACTTGCCAACTGAAAGACATAACTGTTTTATCATATTAGGGTGACTGCGGCTCATATTTATTTTGTTCACTTAGATAGGACACGCAATACTGGTCGGTATGTTTGTGTCTTTCCCTTAAAGACAACAATTTCTTTATCATTGTACTTATCAAATTGTTTCTACACTTAGAATCACATAAAGTCTAAAGTCACTTTGTCCCTTTTCAGATTATGGTCTTCACACAGACTTCAGGTCGTAACCAGACTACCCAGAAACTCATAGTGACGACCAGTTTGAAAAAACAACTACCGAGTAGATCCTTTGTCAAAGTTAGAACGCTTAGAAGAGCTGAGTCATTTAGGAAGTAGGAATCGTCCAGTTGCAGTGAAGTTGTTCACTGTGTTCCATGTTTCCCCTCAAATGTAGAGGTTTTCGTAATCCAGTCAACCTCCAGAAGAAAGAAAAAGGTTGAAAGTAAGCAGACTTGTCCGGCTCTGACCTTCGCTTAGAATTCATACACCACCTATCCTCTATGCAGGACTTTTCGATGTAGTCCGTCATATGAGTTCCGAATGGTGTTAGCGATCTTGTCATATTCACCAGTGTCCATTAAGTTTTGATAAAGTTCCTCTATCCACGCTATCATGTGCTTCCTTATAGTCAAGGAAGTTGATGTATGTTGGTACTTCCATTCTTCTGACTGTTCATCAGTAATACTAAGTGTTGCAACCTAAGTTAACCTGCGTTTTTCAGAAAATGTTACAAAGCAACAATCAAGATGAGACTCACACCAAAAAAGACAAAAATACAGTTCATGTCGCTAGCAAAAGCTTTATTGGTTTTCAGACATCAATGGACTATGTAAATAACCTAACAGCTGAGAATCGCTCCGGCCTAAACATTCTTAACTGACTTCATGCACATCAGCTGAATTTGAGAGCTTAGAATTCGGGCAGAACAGGAGGAATCACGAGGACGTTATTTTGATGTGTCATATTTATCACGTCCCCAGTAGGCATAGCATGTCGCTAATTCATGTCGTCAATAAGTTACACCTAATATAGTAGTGATATGAACCCACTGTAATAACCTAGCCTTTGATAAAACCTATAGAGTAACTGCAGCGACTCTCTTACCATCCTGCTTTTAATGAGTATACTGATTCAAATCAGTATGTTTACAAATAGGAAAAAATACCTTGGATGGTGTTGTTTCATGTATTATAAGATGACGTTCATTTTGAAAAAGTGGTGTGTTTGGTACTTATTTGTATACTTTACGTCTAGCTCTGACCATATTTCAAGACCACTGCCATTAAACAACTTCCCCAGCGTAAACATCGCAAGCAGGAAAGCTAAGTGTTTTCGTTTTTTACTTTCCTGCAAAATAGTAGTATACAGTCCTGGATGAAGAAGTGTTATGAGTCTTAATTAAATTCAGCTGGCTGTGGATAAACATTTGTATTGCCTACTTTAATGAAGAGAACACGATTGGCATAACGGAAACAATTATTGTTATAACCAATTGCACTAGTGATTGTTTTACTGTACCTGTTTGCTTAAGTGCATCAAAACGACGCTTTTCCGTTGCTTTATGACCTTGTACGAACTCGCGTACGCTCGGTAGTTCCGTTTGTAAACTTTGGCACGATCTCGATATTATTTCGATACCACGAGATCGACAACAAATACATCTTACTACAACCTTTTATTGCCTTCTGATATTTGGCCTACGGAAGGATCTAACCTAGCAACTTTAGCGGGATCATAGTCAACCATGACTCAATGCCTACTATATCTAGTGACCCAGAACTGAGAACACATTTCAACCACTGGAAAACCTCCCAAAGAAGACCATCAAGATAAGTCTACTACTTAACTATCCACGTTTGTTGCATATTTTCATATTGATACCTTTCAATATATATTGTCCTGGCTACAAATCGAAACGACGGATGACGATAAAAGTAGTACTAATATAATAGACTCCGAGGTACGGGTTATCAATCTCCGACCTGTCTATTTTATTCCATATTATCCAGAAGTTTGGTTCGCGGCACTGGAGTCTCAATTCGATATCCGCCACATTACGAACCAACGACAGAAATACGCTTACGTTCTGGATACTTTGCCAAGAGATCACATCGCTGATTGTCGTGAGGTTGTCCTCAAACCCGATGTATCTAACATCTATGATCATCCCAAGAAGGCCATCCTGACACAAAGTGTTTCCAATTCTGGAAAAGTGCTTCAATTCACAATCAAAATGCACGATCCCAATTAACTCAAGCAACACAATCAAAGAGGGATCAATCAATTTGGCTGCCTCCAAGATTAAATATCAACTAAAACAACATAGATACAGTTCAGGAAGAAACATAGAAACCCACTGAAAGCGAAAGATAAATGAGAGAACTATTATAAAATAAGATATTGCCATTTCAAATGACATGAAAAAGACTAACAAAATGTACAACTAAGGAAACCAATAAGAACAAGTTGCAAATGCATGCATAAAGGAATTTTCACGCACAAAAGCTTCAAAATGGATCTCACAATATCTAAGAAGTGCTTACCAGTGGTGCCATTATTGTATATTAACACTGAATAACTAATAGTATTATGAACGTTGTAGATTTCTACCAGATCTCATGTTACTAATTAAAGATTTTGAATCCGTCTATTTGGTGCCTGTAGTTTTTTTGTTAATACCAAATGACTAAGTGAAATTCTAGGCGGGTTAAAAAATGAAGGGCACTGTTTACAAATAAAACACTTATAGGTTCATTATGTTAGCTGCTATCTCATTAACTTATTGAATTGGAAATTGATAACGAAGTTTAGTCGTTTGTTTCACGATTGATTTGTTGTTTTTCAGAATCACATGAAGTTGAGGTCCTCATACGTTTCCCGGTATGCAATATATGGCTTCTGTCAACTAATTCAAACCTTTCTAAAAATCAAGTCTGTGATGGTGAGCAACTCATGGAAGATTGTGTGGAGAAACAATCTATAAGTTGACAATAACTGCGTTTTATATTGACTACTGCCACGGTTATTAATTATTTAAATATAAATATAAGGACTGCAGGATTTTGCATTATAAATCTTGTTAGTATGTATAATCATAGTCTGGTTCGGTACTTATACTACTTTGATGATAGACCTAATTCAAGGACGGCAAACTTGTCATGTGATTGCTTAATCTGTTAGGTCAGGAGCACGTCTGCAAGGTTGAACCATGCCATCCGATTGAATGGATGTCTCCACGTCTACCGTTGCCGACCTTCTCCAAGTGTTACATGTCGAATATAAATATTTTCAGTCACAGTATGCTTGGCTTCGAAGACCATGCGGTAAGGAAGCAATGCCACCACAAGTATCCATCCAAATATTCTGTCATAGTGAAGAAACTTATGTATGCGACGCAACATTCTAGCGAAACGTCTAAACTGATGCAGTAAAACAAGTTTTCTAAACGAAACGGGTACTTACAAAGCAAACACTTAGTATTTTTTTAATTTTCACTAAGTTACCCGTTATGATTATCGGTATATCTCCTTATGGAACTACGAAGACGAAAATAAAAATTGGGCAAAAGTTTATTGATGCATCACTACTACTGGTATTGAAACGGCAACAATTGATGCAGAAAGATCAGTCTACAGTTCGGATATATAGTTAATTTAAAGATGCTGCTACCAAGAACTTCTTATAGTAAACAGTTCCTGTCATGTCTCCACACTTTGTTGTATACCGAGCTTTCGTTTATAGACTCAATCTATTCACCATGAAGGCCATTTCATTTTCGAAACGCTTCGAATTAACATGACCTCTACTTTCCCATTTGATCCTATGCACATGTGGTACTTAGATGTCACAAAGAAACGTGTCAATTTCTGAATAGAATTAGCACACAAAACACTAATGAACTTGAACTCATGTGTGATTAGGGATATAAATAAGTTAATATCTGGTTGCGTCAAGAGTACTCCGTCCGACTTTAGGCGTAAATGCCGTACACTAGACTTCGTATCTGTATGGAAAGCGTCGGAGTGTAGGTTGTTTCTCCTATATTTAGGCCTCGTAATTCAGCAGACGAAAACATCTTGCCACTGAACACTGAGAAAGAGAAGAGGCAAGTACAATAACCTTACTAAAATTTCGTAGAGGTGCACTGAAGAGTGAAGAAATGTGTTTTTACAATTCCGTTGACATGGATGTGGCTGAGATGCAGGCTGGAAATAGTCGTGTTCAATAATCCAAATTTAGGTTGTTCGATAGTGCTGCCCCACTGATTGCCAAGTAGGTTTCTTTACCTTGTGTGTGAATTAAGTAGTTCGACACAATTACATACATCGCCATCAACGTTCGAATTCAGGCGTAAAGGCAGTGCGTTAGAAGCCAAACAAGTTGCCTGTACGATATATCTACTGACATCTTGTTTACACTTATTTTCTTTAACAAAATAGAATGCTCTTGTTTAATAAGTACTCAAAAACAGAGAAATAGACTAAGTGGTTATACTTTAACTACTGTGTGCTCCGCTCATCGTCCTTCCTTTTTCTTACACTCTTTTTCAGCCCTCTTGAGATACGCCACCGAAAACAGATATGGAACGGGTGACTTCGTCCTACACCACTATTAAAGCCTTAGATATTCTAAAGTTATATAAGGTTGAAGCTTCTAAAATCCCCCAACTCCGCATGGATCTATTCTCGACCATCAGTTGTATGTCGCAATGCCACCTTCATAAAGCCCTCCAACTGTGATATTGGCAACACGTTCCTCACTAAAACCATCTACATTCAAATCTTATAAAATATCAACCCAGCTGAGTAATTTACTACCGTGAGAATTGTAACTTTTGTAGCAATTCGATCTTGCCTGTAAACTGTCATGCCTCACGTAACAAACTGTAATTTGAGAATAAATCATTATTATACCCATTATTGTTTTTACTTAGTCGTAACATTGGTAACATTTTTTCACGTGGTTTAGAAATTCTTAGACTTGTTCTTTTGTAGGCTGTATTGTCCTTAGATTATCATCCTATCGCGTTTATCGCTCACACTTTACTCTAGGTTAATAAATTTTAACCGACACTTGCCCAGTTAATAGAGATTTCACTGATCAGTACTTCCCTATATTATAACTGAGCACTTTTTATCTGTAATACGTTATATAGTAATAGTCTCTGATCCTAGTATTAACCCGGTTAATACGTAGAATTAATTATATACTCATATATATCTGTTAGACAGGTTTTTAACTCATACAGCTTCAAAATATGTCAAGTAACTCGGGTAAAAGAGAGATTTCACCAGCTTTCAAGCCTACTAAAAGGTCAAAGTCCGTAACTCCTAAGACTGATGACTCAGTACCTGAAAATGATAAGCATTTATCCTTTGAACCCCATTCTACCTACCCACAAGTGTCACTAACACTACCTGATTCTCCAAGTAACAACCCCTCTATCTCTTCGTGCAGTATGCCAACGGTAAGACTAGTTGACATAAAAAGCGAAATGCCCACGTGCATCAAAAAGTCAACACAGTCCACCAGACCGCATGCTTTGCTCAGGCCTAGGTCCAATATACCAAAAACCAAGGAGTCTAACAGT
This sequence comes from Schistosoma mansoni, assembly GCF_000237925.1. Taxonomy (NCBI): domain Eukaryota; kingdom Metazoa; phylum Platyhelminthes; class Trematoda; order Strigeidida; family Schistosomatidae; genus Schistosoma; species Schistosoma mansoni. The sequence continues at coordinate 476,746 of NW_017386059.1, forward strand.
GTATCTCACGTATACGAGAATGCTGATCGATATAGTACTGACATTCGTCAGTTACAAAACTCCCTAGCCGAAATTTACAGTAGACTTAACAAACTAGCACCCCTCACACACATATGGGGTATTAAAACCGATAAAAATCTCGAACAACTCACTGAAGCTGAGTGTATTTTAGAGTTTGTGGCTGAAGAAGTGACGAAAAGAATGATGTCTTCCCACAATGCAGTAGTTTACAATCTCCCTGATCGCATACACCCAAATAAGTTGAGGGACATCTGCCTTAAAGCATGCGATATGCTGAAGGTCAACTGCCAAGTCATCCGCCTTAGAAAAAAGTCGGATAGATTGACTTGCCCTCTACTATTTAAGTTTGGCTGTTGTAACGATGCTAAGCAGTTTATTGATTTGAGCAAAAATATCAGCTCATTAGTTCCATACAAAAGCATTAAAGTCACTCCTGACCTAACACCGTGTCAACGTCGTATAAGAAGACGTGAAGCAATAGAATCGTATGACAGAGTGATAGTAAAAAACCAGCTAAAGACAGTATGCAACAAAATGATTGATATAAAGCGCATGGATAACAAGCATGATGTTATACCACAAACGACTGGTCCATCCGTAGATCTAGATGAGTCTGCAGATCAGAAATCTTTGAATAAGATACGGTCCCCATCTGTCACTAAAAAGCCTGACGGCATCTCTGATCCCGGGTGTTCGCTCAGTATAATACCAAAATGTGGGCCGTGTAACGAAACACACCCAACTAAGCATATTCATGTAAAAATTGGTTCCCCAAGAGGATTCGAATGAACCTAAGTTCATCTCACGGAGACAAAGAAACCCTTCATCTCTGACAAAAAAGACTGGGGAGATAAAATCCAAAATACGAAATAGGGGGACACGTAAGATTGAGGCCAACTGTTCTGTGGGTATCCCAACAACAGTGAATAGGTTCTACCCGCTGATATCATGTAACTTGCCATCAACACCTCGCACAATGGGTAGTATGCTTGAGCGTAACAAACCTTCTTACACGCACACCCACAAAAACTATCAGAATACCAATCACTCCATTCACCCTCTAAAGCCTAAAACCGTTAATAAGCATGGTAATTACAGGTTCCTCACCCCACACCCTATGTACATTCCCCAGGATCACAATTGTAATTACTCTCAGGATGAGAACTTTCCAGTATCAACCCACCACATGAAGACGGCCTCCATATATAACAACAGTCGTAACCACTTCCAGTTACGAGCATCAGACCCCCGTCATGCTCACACTAGCGCAAATAGTTATAACAGAGGCTACGAGCTTAACCATCAAAACTGTCTTGCAAATAACAGTACACTTTACAGTCAACATGTACCAGATTTTTTTGGAATAAGGCCCCTAGTTGCACCCCTGTTGAAGCATATAGCCCTAGTCATTTCAAACCAAGTGCGGAACATAAACTCGCTTCCCCAGTACAGTTCGCATCAGAAAGTACTCCCACCCTTTCCTCCTGGATAAACTCCCCAAGCAACTTCACTAGCTCATTTGATACATGCCCCAGTAACTCTAGCTATCAAAATACAGAGCTATTGAAAAACGCTCAATCTATTACTTCAAACATATATCACTCACGCGAGGATCATGACATCTTTAATCGAGATACTCTCACTCACTTTAACTTAGTAGGCCACTTGTTTAATATGTGTCTTATCAACGCTAGGTCGATCTGCAATAAAAAGACTGATTTAGCTCTGTTTGCTTCTATATATCAACCATCACTTATAATGATATCTGAAGCATGGACTAACAGTAATATTTCCGATCTAAGTATATCTCTTGATAACTACCTCCTATATAGAAGCGATAGATTGAAAGGACGAGGCGGAGGATGCCTTATTTATGCTCACTCTAGCCTAAACTCACTAATATGCGATATGCCTGAACTAAACAAACTGAAGGACTCGGTGTGGATTGTTTTAAAGCCATCAAATTCCATTACCTTACTGTTCGGCTGTATCTACCAGCAACCTAACTTGGCAATAGGTAAAATAGCAGTATTATCAGAGGTATTCACACTAGCATCATCCCTTCCATTCACAGGCAAGCTCATTTGTGGTGACTTCAACATGCCTGAAATTTCTTGGTTTCCAGTCAAAGCTCCGAAACGTTATGAATCATTTATTGAATGTCTAGAACTAGGACAGTGGACTCAATATGTTAGTAGCCCTACCAGACATCAAAATATCTTGGACTTAGTCTTTACCAGTGGCCTCACCCCCAATACTGTGTATATTGGAAAAAAGTTTCCAGGTAGTGATCATAACACTGTCGTATGTAGCCTTAATATAGAAAACACAAACGGTAGACGTAAAAATGTAACCCTTCGTAGAAACTATCGCAAGGTAGATTGGAATAATTTTCACAATTACCTAAGAAGCACTGACTGGGGAACATTCTTTACTGCAAACAATACTGACACACTAACCAATATATTTTATCACAACATCGAAAGTATCATCAACAAAATCGCACCTTTAGAGTACTGGAGACCTAAGTTTTCTAAAGATCTGTTTATACCGGTCGGTACACGAAGACGTCTGCAGAGACATTGTACTCGCTTCCACAACTCTAATGACTTCTCCTCTTTAGTAACGATGACAGAAATACTTGTCCAGACAGACGCAATAAGTACACAAAAAGCAATCGAACAGGAAAAACGTGCTGTCGAACTTAGTAATAACTCCTCAGCACTCACCACACTCTTCAAAAGAAACGGAAACGTGCGAAGTCGAGAGGAAACACACTCATGAAAGACAAACAAGCACACGAAGAACCCAAACGCGGAACGGAACTACCGAACGAACACTGGGACCCCTCAGGAACGGATGAAAAACCACTAAAGGATACAGAACGTATCACAGCAGCTGCCAGAGAGAGTACCAACGTAGACTCCAAGGTACAGAATAACTCGAAGGCAATCAGAACACTGAAACACTCCTACACTGACGGACCAGAAGGTAACCCGGCTAGCATGCCAAAATGGGGAGGCGACGATAAGGGGAGGCAAAAACCCAAACTACGGGCGAGATCACTCCCCACAGCGCATAACCCTACCGCCTGGAAAACTACACACATCACTCCCAAAATTAAAACAGGACCCGAAACAAAAGTTGAAAATACCGACCCATAAACATAACTTC
>NW_017386059.1:480140-516263 GCF_000237925.1 Schistosoma mansoni
CTTGGAAACCATACTTATATGCTGATGATCTCAAAATAGTATACAGCTATAAGCCTGAGGTTCTAAATGAAAGTGTACGCCTGATTCAAGATGATCTCAATAACCTAACTATCTGGAGCGAAAAGTGGCAATTACCATTTAACCTCCACAAATGCGGGATCATGCACTTTGGAAAGCACCCCTATGAACCCCAACTTTACTTAAATAAAAGTAAAGTCCAGACACTTAATTCAGTACACGATCTAGGAATAAATTACACAGGAAGCCTAAACTTTAAAGCACACGCCTCCTCTATTATTTCTAAAGCCAGACGTCTAATTGGCTTCATAACAAAAAACTTCTTCACGACAGATGCCAAGCTTACCGTTTACAAAATATGTGTACGACCTTCCTTAGAATACTGCTCTTTTATCTTCTCTAATATGAATACCACTGACAAAATAAGGGTAGAAGATGTTCAAAGACGCTTTACACGCCAACTGCTAGGAAGTGACACTGTGGTGTGAGCTACTGATATCGACATAAGTAGTATATATGGTGAGTAAGGAATAGAATATCTGACAGCAGAAGATTGAGAAGATCAAGAAGAGAAGAACAGAAATAAAAAGCAATTTGTGTGGAAATCCAGGAACAATGAAGCCTGAAGCAATTGAAGAACATTTTGCAAATAGTGTATCATAGCATGGTTTTTCGTATTTTACCAAGTAACGTTGTAATTTGTGCTAAATATATAGTTGGTTGTCCTCACCTGTGTTCTCATTCACAACATTTGGTGTCGCTGCCTCCAAGGATGAAGATCCCATGGCCGAAGGCGAAGACGGTGGTGCTGGGGACGCTGCTGAGAGGCAGAGCGAAAGCTGTATATGACAGCCTGGACGGTGCGGGCGGTAAGACGACATGGGAGGCAGTCACGGAGCGGTTGATCGTGGAGTTCGATAGCCCAGTGGACAGAGAAGAAGCACTGCAGAAGTTCCGAGTGGCGAAGTTGCCGATCGATGGTGATCCGCTGGTGCTGGCCGTGGAGCTTACCAAGTTGCTGCGTCGCGCGCTGCCAAATCTGGATGAGGAGTCGGAGGCACAGTTGTTGGCGTCGCAGTTTATCGAGAGCGTGCCTGTTGCCGTTTCCCAGCAGCTGAGACTGGTACACGCCGCGCAACCTATGGATATCAGTGAGCTTGCAAAGGTGACGCGACAGTTGATGACACGAACAGTAGCTCCGGTCGCGTGCGGAAGTCAGGAGATAAGCAGCATTGAGAAGAAGATTGAAGAACTGCAGCACGAGATTGCGGCATTACGAGTGATTCGTAAAAGGAATGATAAGTGTTTCGCATGTGGAGGGACAGGACACTGGAAGATAAACTGTCCAACACGACGAAAACGGAGATATTTTAGACGTTACGTGTTTCCTTCCTACTCTAGGGATCTGGGGGTTGTTGCATTAGTAGATAGAGGGGCAGTCTATGCAAGAGTGAACGTAAATGAACTAGATTTAGTGTGCCTAATCGATACAGGGGCAGCAGTTTCGTTAATAGGTAAAGAGCAATGTAAGAGATTCAAGCCGTGTAAAGTCGCAGTTCACACTATAGGAGGGCATATGTTAGAGGTATTGGGCGTGTCTAACAGTATCGTAAAAGTGGATGGTTCGGAGATAAGTTTTCCGTTCGTGGTAACCGCATACCTGTCGAGACCAATATTAGGAGCAGATTTCCTAAGAGAAGTAAAAGCCATAGTCGACCTAAAAAGCGGTAAGGTGGTCACGAAGTACGGATCATTCCCAATACATGAAAGTAGCGAGGTGGCTGAGGTTAGAGTGGCAACAGCCGTTTCGACGAAGAAACCAAACATCACCGAGTTGTGCACAAAGTATGCGAAACTGTTCACTGGAGAAGGAGAACCGTACGGATTTTGCGACAAAGTAAAGCACGAAATCCCGATAAAGAACAATGGAGGAAGTATATTCACAACACGTCGTGTCCCTGTGCACTTAGAGGCTGAAGTAAATCGACAGGTCCAAGAGATGCTGAAAGAAGGAATAATCGAGGAGGCGGACAGCCCATATAGCTCACCGGTACTCTTGGTAAAGAAACCGAATGGGAAATATAGATTTTGTGTTGATTTTAGAGAACTGAATAATATAACGGAACTAAAACCGTGTGCAAAGCCAACAGTAGTGGAAACATTAGATCGGCTGCAGAATGCCACGGTGTTTACAGTGTTGGATTTGCGGTCTGGTTATTGGCAGCTGCCTATAAAAGAGAGCGATCGAAGCAAGACAGCATTTACCATACGTGATAAACAATATCAATTTAGACGAATGCCGTTTGGATTGGCGGGTGCACCATTTACGTTCAGAAGATTAATGTCGCTACTGCTCAGGGATCTGGATAATGTCGAAGTGTATGGCGACGATGTAGTTGTATACAGCCAGACAGAAACAGATCATGTCAAGCATGTGGAAGCGGTCTTAAAGCGAATTGAAGAATTCGGACTTCGAATTAATAAGGACAAGTCACAGATGGCGAAAAGTAGCATCACGTTGTTGGGGCATAAAGTGGGAAATGGGGAAATAAAACCACTGCCGGAGAAAATTCTGACTATAAAGAACGTCGCAGTACCGAATTCGAAAAGGAAATTGAGACAGTTCCTGGGAAGGGCGGCGTTCTACAGTCGGTTCATCAGGAATTTCAACGAAATAGCAGAACCCCTTTATAAGTTGTTGAGTAACACTAAATTTTCGTGGACTGAAATCGCCCAACAAACGTTTAATCAAATCAAAAACATGCTGGACGACCGCCAGATGACGCTAAGACTGCCCGAACTGGAGAAACCGTTTACAGTGACAACAGACGCAAGTGACCATGGTATAGGTTCCGTTTTAAGTCAGTCTGATAGAGTGGTGGAATACGCAAGTCGCGTTCTCACGCCTGCGGAACAGAAGTATTCAACGATCGAAAAGGAGTGTTTAGCGATTGTGTGGGCAGTAGACAAGTGGAGACCATATCTGTTAGGTAGGAGATTTCACATCGAGACTGACCATAAACCTCTGCAGTGGCTACAAACAGCACGAGACCCACGTGGAAAGTTGGCGCGATGGATGATACGTCTGCAGGAGTATGACTTCAGTATCGGGCATGTTCCAGGGAAGGAAAATGTAATGGCGGACTACCTGTCAAGACCAGACATGGAAGCCGAGCTTCCATTGACAGCATACGCAGTGAACAGTATAGAGGGAGACCCACTAGAACTCGTCCGGCAACAGAAATCTGATCCTAAACTTCGAGAGGTAATCAGAGTGATAAGAGAGGAGGCAGATGTTGACAAACGAGCAATGGACAAGGAGGTAATAATGTTGCTTCGTCAAAAGGAAAGACTGAAAGTGAACACATATGGAGCTCTGGTCTGGCAGGATGATGACAAAAATTGGATGGCTGTGATCCCGAAAGACTGGCGGCGTAAGATGATACACGAATGCCATCAGGTAGCGCACACAGGTATCGCAAGAACGACAGATTTACTACGGCAAAGTGCATACTGGCCAGGCATGAGAGACGATGTGGCCCAATATGTGTTGACGTGCCAGCAGTGCCAATTAATGAAAAGCGATAGATACATGCAACCGCCATTGCAGTCGGTCCCAGTAACCGCAGTCGGTGATCTATGGTCAGTAGATGTGATGGGACCATTTCCACAGACGGATAGCGGCAACCGATACTTACTAGTAATGACGGAACATGCTACACGATGGGTCGACGCTGTACCGATTGCCGACCAGCGGGCGAAAACAGTGACCGAAGTAATAATCCGGCACATTGTAGCGGGTCATGGAGTACCGAAGATGATACTAACCGACCAGGGTCCCTGTTTTGAAAGTGACGAGTTTAAGGCCCGTTTAAAGCAGTTCGGCATCAAGAGGATACGAACTACACCGTATCACCCTCAGACAAACGGGCTTACAGAAAGAAACAACCGGACATTAAAGGAATGGTTAGCATCTAAAGGAGGGAATTGGGAGAAAGAGTTACCACTAATTTTACTGGCGCATCGTGCCTCCATCCAAGGAACAACCAAGAAATCACCTTTCCTACTAATGTATGGTAGACAGCCACGACTTCCGATGCATAATAAGACGTGGCCACAGCAGCAGAAGTGGACAGCAACAAGATTAAGGAAAGAGAGGACGGAGGCAATAAAGAACGTGAAAAAGAAACAAATATCAGACATCAAGAAGGCAGAACAGCAGAGAAGAGCGTGGAAGCCTTTTAGAGTGGGGGACCTGGTAAAGTGTAGAGAACGGAGAGCTAACACTGAAGGGGGACCAGGGTCAGGAAAGCTGATCCCGAAATGGGAGGGACCGTACATTATCACGGAGAGACGCGGCCCAGTTTACACGATCCGGAGAGAAGACAAGCAGAGGCGTGTAAATGCCAGTCTACTACAGAGATGGTTTCAAGAACGTCATGAGCACGAGTCACGAACAGCACCAAAGGAGACAATGGTACGCCGATCAGAAAGATTGCGAGAACAGCTTATTAAAAGGCTGGACGAGTGTGGTGTGAGCTACTGATATCGACATAAGTAGTATATATGGTGAGTAAGGAATAGAATATCTGACAGCAGAAGATTGAGAAGATCAAGAAGAGAAGAACAGAAATAAAAAGCAATTTGTGTGGAAATCCAGGAACAATGAAGCCTGAAGCAATTGAAGAACATTTTGCAAATAGTGTATCATAGCATGGTTTTTCGTATTTTACCAAGTAACGTTGTAATTTGTGCTAAATATATAGTTGGTTGTCCTCACCTGTGTTCTCATTCACAACAACACCACTCTTGATTACACAAGTAGATGTAAGCACCTCTCTTTAGAACCTTTATGGCACCGTAGGTTAAGGAACAATCTGATATTTCTCTACAAAGCAATAAATGGACTGTCATTCCTAACCTCCTGTCCAACTATGATCAATGACCCAGCCTATAGACTAAGAAACAATGCATATACACTATTTACCGAAAAACACCAAAAACAAATGCGTTGTAGGTTTTTTACAGTTCGGTATAGTTTATCGTGGAACAGGTTGCCAATACCTATCCGTAACTGTGACACCTTTACCAAATTTAAAAGGATAATAACCCTATTACTAAACTCTAAAGAACTTCACCAACTATTCCTTGAACTCCCACCTACCAATGAGGCACTTTATTATGGACCGCCCAATATCTAGACGGAACAAGAATATAACGAACTCCATTGTCGTTAGTATAAATATAGCAAAACTAAAGAAAAACATGCTTTATCCTTCCCCACTATTTATTGATTATTAACCATGGCCTTCCGCTCCTAACCCTCATTTTCAGTTTCCGAATCTCTCTAATGGATAAATCCAAATCATTCTTCCTAAGTGTCATGTCCTTTTATTTTTCTTATGGATGCTGACCAACTAAGGCCGATCAAAAGAAGCTCATATGTCCTAAATTCTTGTGAGTTGTTCAATGTTTTATTTTTTCTTACCCTGAGAATCTTACAATATTTACTTTCATATCCTCTGGTTCGCTATTAGCCCTTACCATCTCTTAACCACATATAATCTGACTTGTCTCTTCTAACCTTTACCATTAGTTATCTTCATTGCAGTACGATATATTAAATGGATATCTAACCCATAATACAAATGCTATTACCATCTGATTTGCTTGTAACATGGAACTTGTAGAGACAGTGTATTCCAAATATGGTCCTTGATAAAAGCAATATTCATACCGACCACAAACGTAAGAGAGCCTAACATCATAAAAGGAGGGAGGGTGGCGTTACTGACCAGCAAACATGATGGTGGGAAGATAACTTCAATCCACCCGTGTCTGTGGGGCAGAACATATTAATTACGGCTCCTTGTGTCTAGTGGGATGTCACGAACCAACGGTATTGATGCGAAATTATTCATGCAAAATACCACTTTGAATCATGTTATAAAAAAAAAGCTGAATTGGTTCCACTTTCTACCAAGTAATCCTAATACAAGCAAACTGGACAATTGGCTAAAAACGAAGCCCACTCTATACCCTATAAAATCTGAAAACAAAAAAAAGAGAGTTTGAACAGCTTCTAAAGTAAAGAGAGACAGTCATTTGTATCGGAATACTGTTTTCAGCACTTTATTTTATAATTACACAATTCCATACTTCCTTCTGAACTACCTTCATTTATACAGTTCCTTATCCACTCATACCTTGCCCACACTTATTTTTCTTTAACATACTAGTATGTTCTTACCTAATAAATACTTCAGTAACAGACAAATAGACTAAATGGTTATACATTAACTATTCCTCCATGAATATTGTGTGCTCTGCTTTTCGTCCTTCCTTTTTCTTGCACCTTTTTCAGCTTCCTGCAGATACTCCATCGAAAACAGATATGGCACGGGTGACTTCGTCCTACACCGTTATTAAAGCTTCCGATATTGTGGAGGGATATAAGTGCGAAACTTCTAAAAGCCCCCAACTTCGCATGTATCTATTCTCGACCACCGGTTGTATGTTGCAACGCTACCTCCATAAAGTGCGCCAAGTGTGATATTGATATTAACATGTTTCTTATGAAATCTATTTACATTCATATCTTATGAAATATCAACCCAACTGAGTAATTTTCAACAGTGAAAATTGTAACTTCTTTAACAGTTTGATCTTGCCTGTAAACCGGCATGCCTCATGTAACAATCTGTTATTTGAGAATAAATTATTATTATTGTTATTGTTATATTTTCTGTGGTAACGAGTTGTAGTATCAGTTTATATGTCGAGCCCATATACTTTATTCTAGCTACTGGCCAAACCAATTCACCTATATATTAGAGTCATATTTTGACCTTGTTAATTATTCGCTTATTAACTTTGACTACTTTTTTGTATGAGCGCATGTGTATGTACACATCGTATCTTATTCATTATATGTCTGTCATTCATTTTTGTCTGACTATAAATGTTTATTAACGCTTGCTTAAAAGGAGTTGGCTTCCTGGCCATCTCCAATACGTATTATTTTCTCTTTGATCTCGAGTTGGCTTACCAGCCATCTCCAATGCATGTCGTTTATGTTTCGCTCGCTAACATTTCCTCATGTGCTTATAACCTTCTGGTCTGTATCATTTATCAATAAAAATGTAGTTGCCGCTTCTTTTTGCCTTCTGATTTTATACACCGTTAAGATTGGTATAATAACGGTTATCGAAGTGAACTATTAATGAAGCACGGCACTACAGTATCATATCCAATCCAAAGAATCTATTCTGAGCTATACGTTCGGTAGATTACTTCTTTTTTGTGTTTCACTCAAATTAATAGTTAACTGTGGTTTTGCCTCAGCTCACTATCGGTTTTTTTTTATAGTTTTCACGTAAAGGCTAGCTTTAGCTTATCGTTAACTGTTTTTATACATTTTTGATAGTTTTTGTTTACTGTGTGTTTTTTTTTATCGGTCCTAAATTTACTGCTTATATTTTTAAGACAGTCTAAATCACTAGCCATGAAAAATTCATGCAAGAGACCTGGTTGCCGTTTTGCCGTTACATCTGGCATGCAATGTGACAACTGTAAAGGTTGGTTCCATGAAGCATGTACAGATCTAACAGCAGCAGCCTATAGCAGACTCAGCAAGTCTGATCGTAGGTGGGTATGTGTTACCTGCAACACCGATACGGTAGTTATGTTGGGTACTATCATTACTTTACTGACAGGTCTGAGAGATAAGTTGTCTAAGAATTCGGTAAATGATATCATCATGACGGGTAACAAAGCTGGAACGCATAGGGCAAATAAGAAAAAGGATACTGACAGGTCGGATATCGACGGTGCTGTTAACAGCACGAGTGATGATGTGTTGAAACTCAGCACCATCCTAACATCGACTGTCATCGACTCCCTCAGTAAACTTGGGTCCCCCGGGGAACGGTCCTTGAATGAGACAGTGGTTCCTAAAAATCCTGTAGGTGGATGGACTCACGTTAACAGGAGTAATAAAGCCCAAGCGTCCCCTCCGAAACTGAACGTCCCAAGTATCGTGCGTAAATCAATTGATGCTTTGGCCGCACAGTCTACACCCAAGACTGTCTGCCCGGTCATCACTGAGCCCAGGAATCGAAAACGCGCCTCGACATCCAAACAACAAGATACCAAACCTAGACGCCCTGGGAAATCAATTGCGGTTCGTGACGACTCTGTCATAATCATGAACCTTATTGACAACCCCGACCTTCCTCTCAGTTTGCAGGACAAAAACGACAGGATGCTCTGGGGAGAATTAATCAAGAGGCTGGAACTCCCTAGAATAGAGCCTTTGACCGTCACACGGCTCACTCGGGGGAAGGACTCTAACCACCTAAACCACCCGAGGCTGCTTCGTGTTACACTTAAGAATGCCTCCGACGTAGAGGACGTCCTGCTAGCCAGTCACTTACTGAGGTCCGATGGGAACGTAAGAATACTGCCCGACATACCGTATTCTGAACGAAATCTCATCCGGAACATCCCTAAGGAATCTCGTGAGGCGTTCTTCCCACATGGCGGCTGCAACTCTGGAAGCATTTCGTGCCAATAGACGTCGGTTGCCAACTGGCATCCATATGCATCCGGATAGGCCCCACGACAGCAGGATCAAGCACAAACGAAAGCTGGAGCTGACAATTTCACTCGTGGACTGTCTTGATCATAAAAAAAACGTGTAAAGGACAGGGACTACCAACTCGGTAAACATCGTATAGGTAGGCTACCTGTTCACTCACACACGGCTCATATAGACAAACAAGAAGAGGCTCACGCGTTCCAAATTGAAAGCATAAACTGCCTATACACGAACGCCGCGAGCTTGCCAAACAAAATGGATGAGCTACGTGAACTTAGCAACGCTAATGATGCCCATCTGATAGGAATATCCGAAACTTGGATAACGTCTCAGTTTACGGACCAAGAGTTAGCAATAACTGGGATGTCTTTATTTCGCAACGACAGAAAAACAGGAATGGGGGGTGGGGTAGCACTATACGTACGGTCATGCCTGGATGCGCACCAACTTCACAATCAAGAGTTTCACAATTTTGACGAGTCAGTATGGTGCTCAGTAAGATTATCTACCACCTCGAGGTGCCTAGTTGGGGTCGTTTACAGGAAGCCCACTGCCGACATCGAATATGACAAACGTCTGCTGGAAGGATTAACTCGCTCTACGCGTCTTGGATTCTCTCATATCCTGATTCTAGGGGATTTCAATCTCCCTAGAATCAACTTCGTGGAACATACATACATTGGTGGTGCCAACTCTACTGAAGCTCTGTTCTTCAACCTTATCGGCGACCTGGGATTATTTGAAAATGTGAAGTCGGCAACCCGTTGGAGAAACAGTCAGACGCCGTCACGCTTAGACTGGGTATTCACAAACGAAGAATTCCTAGTTGACGACCTCTCAATCCTGGCTCCCCTGGGCAAAAGTGATCACGCCGTCTTATCATTCAGCTTTGTCAGCAAGACGGAGCTACGATATCCTACTAGCAACAAGCGCTGGAACTTCAAACGGTTGAATGTGTTAGCTTTACAGGACTATCTTCAACAGGTGGATTGGAATGTTCGCCCTGAAATTGAAGTGGATGCTCATTGGGATTTTTTACTGCACACGATCTTATGTGCTACTGAGCATTCAGTTCCTAAAATGGTCCCAAAAAGCTACAAGCAACCTGCAATCATCAAGAACCGCACTCGTCGTTTGCTAAGCCGCAAAAGGCACTGTTGGGCTGAATATAAACGAACGGATAACAACGGCGCGTACAGGCAATACAAACATATAAGGAACACATGCACAAAGGCAATAAGAGAAGACAGGCTTCAGTTCCAGACCAAGCTTATCGATAGATTCGTCTCCAATCCGAAAAGCTTGTTCAGTTATGCAGCTTCTCTTCGACAAGGCAAAACTGGAGTTTCCCAACTGCTTGGTCCTAATGGCCCGACCAACAACGACAGTGATGCCGCTAACCTTTTGGCTGAACATTACTCCCGGACATTCCAACTGACCCACATCAACCATACTGATGAAAGCTTCACCTGCACCTGTACAGGACTTTCCGAAGTGGACCTGAGTGCTGACTTGGTGCTCCGTAAACTGCAGAACCTAAAAAAAGACACTTCTCCTGGTCCGGACATGGTTCATTCCGCCGTATTGAGGGAAGCAGCTTCAATCCTGGCGACACCACTTAGCGTGATGTTTGCACACTCGCTAAGCAGACGCAAACTACCGGAAATATGGAAGCTGGCCCACATCACACCAATTTTCAAAGGAGGTCGACGCAGTGAACCCTCAAGCTACCGACCAGTGGCCCTTCTCTCCATACCTTCAAAAATTATGGAATCCCTAGTATTCGACGGCATACTAGAACACTTATCATCCTCAAAGTTCTTCTCGCCTCAACAGCATGGTTTCAGAAAAGGTCATTCTTGTACGACCAACCTGCTGACTGCGGTGGATAAATGGACAACCATCCTTGATCGCAAGGGGAAGGTTGACGTCCCTTACCTGGACTTCTCAAAAGCTTTTGATAGGGTCAACCATGCATGTCTTATCAAGAAGCTTGGACGATTGGGTATAAAACCCCCTTTAATTGACTGGATCACTTCATACCTAGAAAACCGACATTTTAAGGTCAGGGTTAACTTCACTCTTTCTCAGGCTATGGAATGTCCTAGTGGGGTCCCCCAGGGTTCAATACTAGGACCTCTTCTCTTCTTGATTTATATTAACGATCTTCCTCAACAAGTTTCATCTGATTTATTGCTTTTTGCTGATGATGTGAAACTTTGGAGAGAGATACGTACTCACAATGATATACTAGTTCTGCAGGAGGATCTGACTCGACTTCAAAGTTGGGCAGACGACAACGGACTTACCTTCAACACTTCAAAGTGCAAGGTAGTCCATCTGAGACATGTTGCAGACTATAGTTATAACTTAGGTAACTCACCTCTAGAAGTTTCCCAAGTTGAAAAAGATTTAGGAGTGTTGGTACCCTACGACCTGAAATCGTATGCGAACTGTGACAAAAACGCCTCTCAAGCAAACCTTGCACTGGTAACATTGAAGCGCATTTTTGGCCAGTTTGACGGTAGAACCTTCCACATAATCTTCAACAGTTTTATTCGTCCCCACTTAGAGTACGGAAACATAGTATTTCCTCCCTCCCTCCAAAAGGATAAGGTCACTCTGGAACGTATACAACGTCGAGCCACGAAATCAGTTCGGGGTCTCAAATTCAAACCTTATGAAGAGCGCCTCAAATCACTTAACCTTTACCCGTTAGAGTATAGGCGTCTTAGAGGTGATCTTCTTATGACTTATAGTATCCTTAATACTTCTGGTCATCCCCTTAAACAACTTCTTAAGCTTAGTCATAACACTAACCTCAGAGGTAACACCCAGAAATTGGAGACCCTACATAGCAGAACAGACTGCAGACACAACTTCTACTCCGTTAGAGTTGTCAAGTGCTGGAATTCGCTGCCGACTGAGCTAGTCCAAGCGACCTCCCAGGAGTCCTTTAAGAGAAAACTTGACTTATTCTTAAGGACTAAGGATAACATATTATTATGATTTACCAAATTCTTTTTTTCCCTCTATTATCGTTCATATACCTAGGTTCTTGCCTGGAGGTATTGGTGATCCACTGCTATCAGACACGGAAGCCCGTTAAGCGAAAGCTTCTTCTATTCCGTCCTCAACCATTTGAACCATTTGAACAGAGTACTACATAAAGACAAGTGTTAGAGAAGCTAAAGTCTTACCTACTTATTGATGACTTAGGTAAAAATTGGCTCCGGTGAATCTGTACATACTGTTCGCTTCATCTAGGTAGTGTAATTGTTTTTATTATAGAAGGTGTGAATGCTATCTATCTTCCATCTACTTCAGTGTCTATGAATATGGCGAACTATACAATTTATATTTCATAATTGATCGTGCTCACCTGTAAGAGTTCGTCTTCTTATGTATGCCATTGGCATATGGTGGCAAAGACAACAGCATATCAGAATTTATCCACAATCCAGGTTACATCTGCTCGCAATTCTCGCTTTCAAACAAACAGAACAGGACACCCTCGACCCAAACTGTCGCCGAAATTTATCTGGTTTTCAAAGTGAACAAAATTTTCCCCAAAATAGGGAGATTAGGAAGTTACGAAGCAGCAATCGGTCCAACGTGTGCACTACAAGACAGAGGGATCAGTGACTTTGTAGTTTTTCTGCAGCGAAAGACCACTTAAATATGAGAACACCTGATACTCGTGCAATCCAACGGACACTCAACAAACCCACAACAATTGTAACACGTGTTATCAGTAGTCACGAAAAGGCGGAGAAGACCTGAAACCGTTCACGAAATGTTAATCGAAAACTTCACACTAATAGAAAACACGGAGTGGAAAAATCAAAATTAGCGGGGTGTGTACAGAAGAAAAAGCTAGTTAACAAAAGTCTTAAGAATCATCTTGTAAGTTCAGTGTATGCAGGGCTTGTTCTTCTTCTTTCAAAGAGATTATCCTTGCTCGCCCTGCAATAGAAAGAAAACAAAATCTGTTAACAACATCATACGTGGTGATTGCAACCCCGCTACACAATCAAAATACGGAATGACCGCTTCTTGTCAGGCCGTCCAAGGTCGTTGAAACAGAACGGCGGGTTGCTTTGAAAGGACCTATCGTCTTCCCTAGTGTATGAGATTTTCTCAGGCGTTTACATCTAATGTCAGAGCTGTTATTATCGGACCTCCTGGCTCGGGGAAGGCAACCATCTCTTTGCGTCTGCAGAAAGACTTTGCTTTGAAGTATATTTGCTGCGGCGATATGCTAAGAAATCATGTTGTATTAAAAACAGGTATGCACATCTTCCCGTGTATATTTTAAATCTTAGATATCGGGGATCAGGTAAGCAGATTTATCCAGAATGGTTCACTTGTTCCGGACAGTTTAGTCACTAAAATGATGATTGCTGAGTGTCAAAGTTACACAGGCGATAACTTACTCATTGATGGATTTCCGAGAACTATGATACAAGCTAAAGACATTCAAAGACAACTTCCCATCACCTGTGTCCTTTGTTTAGATGTACCTTTTGAAGAAATCATAAATAGAATCAGTGGGAGATACACTCATCTCCCAAGTGGTAGGACGTACAACGATAAGTTCAACCCTCCAAAGCGCAAAGTTAGTATGATATCAGCTTGTAAACTATATTTCTTGGCATCTTTTACCGATTGCTATTACATTATATCTTTACATTTAATTTTTTGGACTAATGCGGCCTAGATCGTTTTTAGCTTTGGTGAATTGTGTGTGTGATGAATCTCCTCTTTCGTGTTTTGTGATCATCATTGTCCATGTAGATTTAAGTTAATTGGTCCTGACTTTTGCAGATTTTCCTTTCTCATTCGTTCGGAGTTAGTCGTAAGTTAATTTCGTCTTATTTCCAAGGGGATTCAGTATAAACACTGGTTAGTCTTTTCCCCTGAGCCATGAATAATTGGGCTCGAAACTGAGTATACAAACATATACTAGGTGAGTTACGTGGTCATTATTATTATAATGACGTTGCCACAAAATCACTACAGTCTACACAGTTAGTTGGCAAATCGGTCCATGATCGTCATCAACTGAAATGATTAGGTTGTGTATCACGTATGCCTAACCACCATTCTTACTTAGAAGTTGGTTGAAAGCAAGTTAGGGACAGTCAAACTAAGACGACTTTATCTCACGAAGTCACTGACTGTTGGCTTGATCCGTGTTGGTAGGTTCGTACTACTTGATTGGGGGATAACTGCAATTAGTAGTTGGAGACTGGGTGATAAGATGTTGCGCAGATGCGTTCACTGCTTACCTTCTTGGCCCTGAGTTCTAGGATCTATACATGCTTTTCCCATTCTGCCTACCAGTACCATATTCTCATTGTCCAGTCTGTAACCATAGGTACTATACTATTTCGATCGCTTTTGCTGTTCATCTTAATTTCATCTTGTAAAATTATGGTAAGACAACTTGGGCCGATATACATCTTTGCCAGGTTCTACGTTGATGGTAACTGACTAATACTTAATACTAGAATCAATTTTCCTGTTAAATCACCACCTCTATAAAGCGTTGGTCAGGTTAGACACCAAATAAAATGCTCAGATTTGTCGGTTGAATACTTCTAAATCAATCAGGCGTTATGGTACAACAATCTTTCAGTAGGTTCATGGAAATTAGTGACCGAAATTCTCACCATAAAGATCTTCCCATGTTTTGTTGTGCAGGTTTTTACTCATCGATTAATATTACTAACACTTGTAAAATAAAATGCTATTTCTTGCTGTACATTGATCATACGAATACCATAAAATTTAGGGAGGTTTAACGTGTCAGTAACTAACAATTCTAGAAACATACTATTATGTACTTGCTGCTATTTTGATGTCAAAACATTTAGTGAGTGTATTCAGCAGTATTATAAGCGTCTTGGTTCTAACTTATCTAGTGAACTCAATTTGAATATTATTTTTTCATATTTCTTCCACGGAAATCCTGGAAGCACTGGATGGCCGTTCCGTCCTAGTATGGGACTCTTCAGCAGTGCACATCCCGCAGTCCTTCCAGGTTTTCCAATTGGGTCTAGCTTTAATCGACTAATGAATTCGACTGTTAAATTACCATAATATCCATAAAAAACTCCTTCCTGATCGGAATAATCGTATGCTCACTAATGACTAGCTTCAAGAGGTATTTCCTGGAGTCCTAGTGAGAAGTCGTGACCAGTGGAGTTCAACCGGGTCTGTTGTGAGACAGTAACTCACTGAAGACAATAGTGCACTGTGACGCAATTTCGTGGATTGGTTGAAGCTAGACATTAACTGTTGGATGCCGGCTCAGTGGTCTGGAGGCTATGCGTTCACGTGCGAAACTGATAGGCCCTGGGTCCGAATCTTGCGAGGCGGGGTCGTGGATGCTCAAGGCTGAGTCCCACAATAGGACGAAACGACCATCTACTGCTTCCAGATTTTCCATGGTGGTCTAGCTTTAATTGACTCATGAATTTAACCATTAAATTACTATATTATCCACAAAACCACCCTTTCTGATTATAATATTTCTATCACTTAGTGATTAGCTGTCTTTCATGTGTATGTAAGATTTGTCAAATATATATTCGGTCTTCCTAAATGAAACCATTGCTTTGTGGAAAAGTGTTTGTTAGTTGGGGGGTTGAGTTTACGTTTTGCGAGGACAAGATAATTACCATTGTCATTCACAAGTGGTCCTCATTTTAATTCTGATCACATCCACAGAAGAATACCGGAATTATATTGAGTGCTGTCTTATCCCTAACTTCATTTCGCTGACCGTAAATATTTAATGTTCCATAAATTAGATGAAATTAGTATGTAATCTGATAACTGTTTAGTGTATCAGCTTAAGCTTAACAGATAAGATGTTGAAACAAGTCATCTAATATAAATGCTGTGTTACAGTTCCATTGCAGTCAAAACCTAGTTGTGTTTACGGGGGGTTTTATGTTTATATTTTCATTCATCTACAATGTCCTGTGTTCATATTGGAGACATATAACCAGTCGTCAGTTTATAACTTTTAATGTAACCCATGAACCATTCTCTTTTATCACTGCTTTTATTTTGGAAATAGGGGTTTGATGATGTAACTGGAGAACCTCTAATACGCAGAGATGATGATGACCCGATAACTGTTCGTAAACGTTTGGATGTCTATCAACTTTCTACTTTACCATTGCTTGATTATTACGGGTACGCCAACTCTGACGTTTTCTTTTGAAAGTGTTTGTAATATATTTGAGCAACTACCTTATTTGTGGTTTTTATTATGAAGTGTATGCAAAAATTATCATTTAATACTTGATTGATGCAAACTAACATTTTAAATTTACAGTTTGCAGTACAATTAAATAATAGAACCGAGTAACCAAGATGTAATGGCGTATTCAGTTGTGAGCATTCTTGTGTAAGAGCTACCTTAGGTTAAAGATCCCATCCCCAATGAAAGTTAGTTAGGCTAATTTAAAACCTGAAATTTTCAGTGTTTTAACTATCTAACTACTCAGTGATGACACTCACAGGTCCTTATATTCAGATGTTCAGTGTAACACTGTATTGGAGCAAACAGTATTATTTAGATTCATTATTTAATGTAGTTAATGTATATTTGAAAGCTAACCCTACAATACTTATACATGTAAGTTGTTAATAATTTCTGTACAATTTTGATTAATAATGGTTTATTTTTTTGAACTCTATTCAATTAAATAACCATTATATGCCACAGAATGTGTCGATTGTTCCTTATAATCACTTTACAGAATTGTGGAGTAAAATTGATAATTTATATTTGACTATACTGCCTATTTTAGTTTTCAGTAGTATCCAATAGTCATCTAACTTGAAAATGGTCGGTAGATACCGTGTTGAGAGTAGATCCTTCCAAAAGTGGTTGGTATTTTCTGTGTTGTTAAACCACCTATTTTATTTAATAAAAGTCTACAAATCCTCTTCTATCTTATTTTTACAATACTGTATATGTAATAAATGACTGTAACTAAATTGTTTAGGCACTCAGTTTGAGGACTTAATTAGTATCATTGGACCTCACATTATAAATGAATTCATAGCCCTTCGTAACTGATATGGACTCATTTTGTGTTGCTATTAAATATATTTTGTCAGTAGCGTCACACTTAATAACACGGTTTTGAATCAATGGTGAGATAATATTTAGAATGTCAACACTACTTGTGGCAAGTAGTATATAGCAACATGGATCGATGTACATAAGCGTCAGGTTTTACGCTGGATATAACTAACTGGAACTCAAATAATTTAGCCCAACTACACTTTGTTTAATTTTTATTCATCCGGCTATTACCGTTGTCCATCGAATTATCATCGTTATCCTCTTTCATTTTTGCAGGCATGCATTTAGCCTTAGTCAGTCAGTCAGTCAGCTACAACGTAGGACCAGGCACATTTATGCATCGGTCTAAGTTGCCATACTTCGTTAGCCTTAGTAGCTACATATCTATCTTAAACATGGAGAACATACACCCATTCAAGCTTATACTTGGTTTCACATATATATGTCATATGTATCATTTTGATTGTACTGGTTATCCGTATGGATAATTATTTACTTTCATTTGTGCACACTTTATGTCTGTGATTGTTTGCATATTTGTGTATGATATTGCATTAACTTCATGGACTATATAAACTCATTCAGCAATTCATGAAATGACTAATCGCTACATTAATCCATAGATTAGGCAATTCAGCGCTTACATGCGTACGCATCCCCACTCACATGTACTTCCTACACCTTTTAGATCTTACACGTCTAGGTTTGCTGGTTACAGTTTGTCTGAAATATATCCATCTCGACGGATGCTGTTTCAGACTTTTTGACATGGTGTTATCAGGTCTCTATTTGATTATATAACTGGATTAGTCTAAGAATTATGCAAACTTAACACGGATTTGAAACCACGGTAATTAAATTTTATCACACGGTCATCGAGATGTATGGGGTGTTTTTTTATCTCGTTACTCTAATATTCAACATAAATAGGAAAGTGACATATTTCTCTTTTTTTCCCTTCATTTCTTTATATGCCAATTAAGAAAACAGAAAATTTTACATGTATTCCATGGATGTCGTACAAATGAACTTTGGCCTCAAGTGTTTAAGATTTTCTCTCAATTTGTCAAACCTATACAGTATACTGAATATGATACGAATTAAAGAATTTCTTTCGTATTTTTATTATCGTTATCATACTCCTATTTTAGTATTATCGTAATTGTATTTTTTGGGATTTGTTTGTATAGAACTCTAACAGGATAGTTTTTTGTATTATTGTTGTCAAGTAAAAAGTGTAACTGATCTCTATTCATTAGTTTTAACGAAAATAGTATGCTTGATTGACTACTGAAGTACAGTATCACAAAATATGGCCAAGTGATGTCTTTTCACGGGACTAAATTCTTGACGTAAGTCCCTCTTGAAAGATCGCTATTCAGAGAAATGAGGTTTTTTCATGTAAAAAATGAAATGCTTATCAGTAAAATATCAATACAAAGAAGGCGTAATTAACGTGGAAGATTCGAAAGAAATCAGTTTGCAAGTCACGCTTCAATCGGTTAGGAGTTGACTGTTAAGCCGATTGCTTGACTAATCTATAACTGCTAAGTTCAACTTCAGTAGATTTGTTGTTATTTTTCTAATAAGCTGTACATAACATAATTGATTTCGACAAATAAAAATTCATAAAATTGTAATCAGAATAATAGTTGAAAATATAGGTCAAATTATAAATTGTAAATACACTGTGGCTTAAGAATACCAGTAGGTGTTAAGACCGTCTAAACTGAGAGGGAGAGAGTAAGTTATTAATTGTTCATAAGAAATTTTAACCTTTATTTGAGAATAAAGTTAGGGGAAGGTGACTGTCTTGTCTGACATATTTTGACGACATTGGAGTATTTTATCCTTCAGAAGTAAATCGATTGTCGTGATTTTCTTCGGAAATGGCTTGCATAATATAAGTGCCGGTCATCAGGTGCATGTTTGATGCCAGGTGCGTCTGAAGTATTTGCTTTTCGCTCACTATGAAGACTTTCCAAAGTGCTTGTAAGGTAGTTCCACGAAAAACAGGTCTCGATTCGTTCTGGTCGTGGGTGTATTGGTTGTACCTTTGACTTCCGCCGAATTCTTAAACATCACGTATTTCAATGGAGTAGTTTTTGTATCTTTTAACATTAGGAATCCTTTAAGCTCATTATATACTTTCAAGTTACTTCATAGATGTGTTTGAGATGTTTATAAACATTTAAAAGCTGTTCGTAAGAATACCTGGAGTAACGTGAGGAATTATTATTACTTCTCAATTGTTGCAAATCAGTTACTCTATTGTAACGTCCCATCGACAACAGTTTAGAAATGGTTCTCACTGAGGTAAGGCAATGTGGTTAGAAAACGAGCTATGGAGCTTTAGTAAGAGGTGGAAAATATCTTTGTGCATTGTTGACTAATTTCGTATATTAAGAAGCCTTTATTCCCACTTTTTATTGATGTTAATACAACTTGTGTTATTAATATTTGTTTTTTAATCAAACGGTCAGACAAGAGTGTCTCCAGTTACGTGCTTTAGCGCCCCCCCCTAGTTATAACACAGATGTTTGTGGTTGATCACTCAGATAAGGATTATTCGATCTTAAGAAAAATCTTTTTATCCGTTGACATAAAAATTACCCAAACGTCAAATATTTAGTTGGTGTTCGCTAGTATCATATGTTCCTTAGACCAATTGTATTGAAAATCATTTCTAAATGTCTATGTAAACGTCTATGTATGCCCAAAATTGTCGGTAAACTATAGAAAAGTAGTTGCAAAGTTTGTATTCACGTAGTAGTGTGTATTTGTGGTAGTGTGGTAAAGAATATCCATCTACTTATAAGGATATCTTGTTTGACTAGGATTTCAAGCGTACAACGTCGATAGCTTTGGTTTATGCGTGTAAAACCCAGACTATTTGAACTGAAGATGTCTGGTGGTTCTATATGTCGGGTCGGTGTTGTCGTTGATGGGCTGGCTACATCCAGTGGCGAAATTGAGTTGTAAATCCCCTAATGTGATAAAGTACCACAGAACAATAAGTCCTAATTCTCCTCTAATAACCGGATATAGTAAGGTAGACGTCCTAGGTATTAGGTCTTATGATTCCCCCTACACGTGATAGTTATATCTACTGCCGCTGGGGTAAAAATAAACGGTAGTTAGTAACAGTCGCTTGCACTTATTTTCTGCTATTATTTGTTATTTCATTGGTGTTCTTTGAACGGGTCCCCTGAAGAGACGCAGCTCGATTACCAAAAATGCTCTTAGACGGGTCTAAAATTAAGCCAACTTTCTAATGCTCTTGGTCAATAGTAATATTCAATTTTGACAGGATTGAAGTCCATTTTTATTGTTCTTATCTAAACTGTGTTTTTAAAATCTGTCTATTCTCAATTGCTAGTTGATTGTGCTTCATTGTTTTCTCGAGAAATTGTCGTTTCACTTCGTATACGTCCTTACGTATGTGTTTATAGAGTGTGAAATCCAAATAGGCATACTGCTATAAATATATCACGGTGTTTTTCGTTAAACAGTTGTATCCAACTGCCAGTTAGCCAGTTAACCTTCCACTTACAATTGTATAGTATACAACTGGTAGGTATCATCTCTAATTTTACCTAGTTTAATACGAGTTAAGCCGTAAACTTTACAGATTTCCTTATTAATTTGTTGAAAACATTTTATTATAACGTAATGTACTTTTTGGATGTGATGCGACCCGACTAATCGAACTGCAGTTTGAGCTTATGCCCTGTTAGTTGAAGGTCAACCGAACTGACATTAACATTGTTCACGAAAGCGAAAAGTCAGTATACATTTACAATTATATTCCTTCAGAATAATTGTCCAAGCAACTATTTTTCTTGAATAATAAAATGTTTCTGAAACTATGATAGGAGTATGTTTCATGTATAAAGGAGTATATGTGTGTGTGCTCGTGTATCTATACTTTGACTAATTCTTTTACATGCATTTTAGTGTAAAAATGTAATCGCAGTGGTTACGAAATGGTAAGGAAATCGAAAAGAAATGCTTCGAAACTTTAAACAAAGAATCATCTTTATTCTAATGTAGATTAAATGGAAAAGGGGACATTTAAAGAAAAAGGTTAGGAATCGGATTTAATAAACAAAACACGGAGAATTATGTTTATTATGATATTTGAAACAGATTAGGTGATATTTATGCATGGAGGGATATATCCTGAAGTGTTATAACCATATTTCACTTACTGTTGACTAGACAAAGGAAAAATTGTGGGTTTGTGAATGTCATCATATGAGGCAGAGAATAATATATATATATAAGGAATTTTTATTGGTCATTAATTGCATTTTTGTAATATAAGGAGTAAAAAAAACGAAAATAAGGGGAGGAAAGAAATAATTGTTTTATTTGTATCAGGAAAACTGTAGTTCTTCTGTTTCGTCATTATATGATTCTGTTTTTTGATCTAGAGCAATTTTGCATGATCTTAGTAAATTTGTGGGAATGATCACTGAAGTTAAATTATTCACATTGTCAGCATTTAAATTGAACCAATTAGAATTAAGCCAAAAATCAACTGTTCCACGTTTCCTGTCAATATAAAAAGACTAGTTTATACGGGATGTTCTTGGATGTATAGTTTACATTACGGACTGAACTTAGACAACCACTGAAAACAGAAGGCATTAAACAGCTGTTTCGACGCAGTTTGGGACGCATTAGCAAATAGCATCCAGCATTCCATCGGTAGCTGTAGGGGATAGTTGGTTAGTATCGCAATGTTAACCATTGGACGCCGAATTAACAGTCTAAGTCTTACGCACTCACTGCCAGACCTAAAAGTTAGATGACCGATAGTGTTGTGTATACAGTTCCATACAAGGAGGGAACAGATGTCCGGTGCTTCCTGGCTTGCATTGATTGTCTAAATAAGATCAGCCCGTGATGTACACCATACTATTTTTAGTCATTTGACTGTATTCATATTTATTTTAGTATGATTAAATTAAGAAAATGAGACTTGATTTGTAGATGAATTGTATGACTGAAAATGTTTATTATGAGAGAATGTTAGTAATTTAAAACGTCCTCATTTTGAACACTGCTTCGATAACTGTAGCTCGTAAACTTTGAGTTATCTGATAGTTTTTAATTTTATCATTCCACTGTTTAATGGGCTTGTAATCCAGTTTAGTGTTTGTTTATCTAATTTATCAACCGCACTATGAAGGTGTTCAGTCAGTCAGTCATTCGCAACATGGATTTGCTTTCGAATGCCCTGGTATGGCCTAGAGTGAGGAGAGTCAGCTCTCCCTCTCGAAATGCTTTCACATGGTCACGTTCTTACAACCACTACCAGGGAAGTCACACTCACTGCCTTCCCGTGGCGGGGTGCTATTTACGAAATTGAGAGGACGAAAAGCGGATGTCCGGCGCTTTAACCGAGTTGGCGGATATGGAGGATCCATCTAGGGGAGTTGGAAAAGCCTGATTCCAAACCAGTGGTGCAGCATGGGCTCAATGATCCTGAGGGGACAAATGGCATATGAACCAATTATCGGTCACCGACTACCATGGGGACGCATCTCCTGACGTTGCTCTACTGCCTAGTGGATTAGACCTTTAGGTCAAAGGCTCGAGGTGTGGCCCCTAAGAGAATCACCTTTTTCGGTTTGGGCACCCGGACAGTATCCCAGCCGTCGCACAAATCATCCGATTTGTGCGGCGCATATCTATTTTGTGCCCCCTTGTACCAATGTTTATGTGTTTAAATAATAATAATAATCGCAACGTAGAACCTGGTAAATATGTACATCGGTTCAATTTGCCATACCACATTAGCACAGTGAGATAGAATTGTTACTGAGACTCCCAGAGTAGTAGAGGTAATAACACTATCAGTGGGTAATAGAAAAGGTTAGGCATCGAAGGCGCAATTCGAGAAGCAAAAATAAATTGGTAAAATAAAGCTAAAAAGTAAAGTTAAGAGGAATACAAAAGCTCAGAGTTTAGAGGAAGACAAAAAGTGGATGCACCTGCGCCATTGTAAACGATTTTGAGCCATGTCATTCAAAGTCTCCAACCACTGATTACGATAATAATGCAAACCCATGTCAGGTAATCTACACCTATTAACATGACACGGTTCAGTTGTTAGTAACGTCACAGACTAGAGCTATGTTTTGGTTAGACCGCCCTTAGCTTCCTTCCAGCCTACTTCTACAGCAAACAACATCGCGCGCCCTGGTAGACGGTGATTGGACAAACGTAACACATGTCTCAATCGCTTCAGTCGATGAATATTTACCACTTCATCAATCAACTTGCCATCTTTACCTAGTACCTTATTCGTAACCCAGACATTACTTAATCGGTGGTCCCAAGATACACTAGCGATGTGCTTCGAAGACACCTATGGTCAAATATTAGTAACCTAGGTTTCCTGAAGGAAACTAAACGAATCATATGAATGTCCTAAGATCGCATTATAAATCATGGGCGAGGGTCTTAAACTAACACGAAACAGCCGTCCAAAGGTTTCTCACAGTCAGTGGTTTCTTAGGCAAAAAAGCTCCACGATCAAACCATCCAGCTGAAAGAACAAAACTTCATCAAAATAACCAAAAGACTTACCTTGGTGAAGGATTAAGACAATTGTATATAAATTTTCTTGCAGGCTTGGAAAATCTTTTCAATTTTTTAATATTTAAATGATTTTGTGAATAAGTAGGTATAGTATTATCGAAATTAATTGTAGATGACAATTTATTAGATTGTTTAGTCTCGGATTTTTCGTATTGGTGTTTTATTGATTCATCAGTTGTTGAATTTTTTCTTTGAACATCGGTTTCATTTGGATTTTCACCTGTTAGTCTAAATGCATAAAACAAATGGAATAGGCAATTATAAACCTTATAATTATAAAGAATGGTAGATCCTTTGAGATTTTATCAACAATATAACATGTATATATATAAAGGTTTGTATTATCTCGCCGTTGATATTTAAGACTGAATTTTAATCGGTCTTATTTGACCTATGCTGATTAACACTAGAATGCAAGTGGATCCAGCTAACGAGTTACAAATAAGATAAAATGTGTCCTAGATCTCACTGTCAGCCACAATCGAAATTAGAAGTATTTTTTATGGCTGATTATTAATTTAAAGAAAAATGACTTAAGAAATTCTGACTAAAAAGGATTTTTTTTTGTTAGAGAACTTATCTCTTTCCATAACAAATAATATAAGTTACTGCTCAAGAAGTGAATAATTTAAACATTTCAGTCCCATGGGAAGTCAGCAGGGACAGAAATAGTCCAGACATTACGCCTCTCAATTAAATGTTGGACAGGACAGAATTGAATGCTAACTTAAGCATTAATTTGTCAAGAATGTAGATTAATTTTATTGGTTGGTATCATCTAACGCAAAACAAAGCTGCAGGACCTCTTCATGATTACTTCCAGCCATCAAACAGTATTCAAGCTGGAAACAATCTTTGCTTGAAAGAGATACTGAAATGAGAAGTTTCAGTTCATTGAAGGCTGCTGGATTCACTATTGGTCTCAAGATTACCGAATAGAATAAGGTTTGTAATGTTCAGAGGTATTCTGTTGTTAGCATATTTGTTCTGTTTTCCGATTAGATAATTTTCACCACAAACTGATGTTAATTGAAGTACTATTAAAAAGTCGGACACTAAAAACCTCTCTCGCCCTTGTATAGGATTCTTAAGCAACGCTCAGTCGGTAGGATATAATTAAGCCACAATTTCACTATGTACACCGCGAATTTCTGTCAATTTGTGAAGTAGAGCATTCTTCATCCAATGCTACTAACTATAAATTCTTGAATCATGAAATGATTGAACTCTACGGATTGGGGCTTGGCATAATAATTTCGGGCAGTTCACTTCCAGCTGAAGTCGGTTCTTGATGACAATTATCTTGAAATTATACTGCATTTCCATAAACCACCTAAATTACAAGTCATTTGAGTTTTGTGAAACTTACAGTAGTCTCATGACAGCTCCAACACTCCACAAATCTGACGCCATTGATTTTGGCTGATTCTTGCGTAACTCGGGAGCTAGTTTATAAATAAATAAAGAAAAACGAATTACTAAACTCAACGGAACAAAACAACTGAGACAGATATAAACAATCCTAAAGATAAATATTTCTATTATATGCCTTTATCTTTCATACATATGTTTATTCATTTTCCCAACATGGTTAGTTTTTCTTTTCAAAATTGTTACTATTAATCGTAATAACAGTTTCGGATAGGAAACATAGGATTCACGTTTCCTGCTATTTGACACTCATCACCTAGATTTATCTGCATCGTGATGTCTATATTCACACCGAGACTCTAACTTAATACCTTCCGTTACAAACGCTGACGCATTACTCACTGAATTGATGAGTCTTGTTGGCAACCAACTTGTTCAACTGTTTTGAAGGTATTCGTATAGATTTATGGTTCCCTACTGTTGATATTCAGTTTCAAATAAGATTAAACTCATGTCCTGCGTTCCACTGATAGCCAAATATCAAATATACTACAACCTTGTGACTCAGGCTACATAGAGACAGTTTATTGAGGATGTAAGTACATCAACGGAGACTGACCAATTGTGGTTCTTAATATTAATAAACCAAAATTACAAAGCATTTGCTAATACCATTAGATGACATTTGGAAAATCACGGAAGACTTTAAAAAATACTTCATAATCATTTGCTTGTTAGGCGAATGCACACTGTATTCATGATCTAAAAATTTTATATTACTTGTATCACTGTCTTCGCACGAATTTTAAGCTTTTCAATTCCTCATATTTTTTTATTTCACTAATTTATATTTCCTCGAATCGTATCTTCGATGCGTAATCTTTTCTGATACCTCTAGTACTGTTAGTACATCTACTACTCTAGGATTCGACCTAACGATTTTGTCTTAGTGTGCTTATGTCGTATGGCAAATTAAACCGATGTACATATTTACCAGGTTCTATATTGCGTTTGACTGACTGAGTGACATCACTTTGAAATCAAACTAAAATAGTTGGGTTGTTCTTTTCTTGCGTATATTTAGTAAAACTGTTATCCGATACTTCTGTGGAAGTCATATCACCATTAAATGTTTTACAAACTATCACTTAGAAACTTTAATCAATATTCGTTTATTTATTCGCTGATGCATACAGCATTTTCTTATGAATGTCCATATTGTAAATTAAAACAACATAGTTTTTAATTAGATCCTCATCAAGCTTAACTATAATATACAATAATATTTGTAGACATATATGAAATTATGAAACGAATTAAGGGAGTTTATGAGTCAGTGATTACGGTGAAGTAGATTATATAAATAAACATATTCAGTAAAAGGTATAAATTGATAGTGTGATGATAGATGGGTTTCGATTTCGTCTCTCACACATAGCAGAAGCCATAAGGATTCGAGCTAACAATCCAAATCTTTCTGTTTATAAGAAATTTGTAACATCTTTGTCTCTTACTTAGCCTAATTAGTCTTAGTGATTTTATTTATTATTGTTTTCTGTACACTTGGCTAGTTTTATTCTTCACCTCTTTTTTTTCCAATATATGCTTTACTGTCCAATTATTTGAACACTTGTGATTTTTTAATGAATATTATTTCAGTGTCCATTTTTTCAAACCGTTAACCTACTTTCTATTATGAAACAATTATTAGAGTTCAGAGGGGGTTTTGTGGAGAATTTAGCATTTTCATAGTTGAAATCATGGGTCAATTGAAGCTAGACCACTATCGAAAACCTGGAAGCACTGGACGGCCGTTTCGTCATATTATGGGACTCCTCAGCAGTGCGCATCCACGATCCCGCACTCGCGTGATTCGAACCCAGGACCTACCAGTCTCGAGCCGAAGCCCTTAACCGATAGACCACTGAGCCGGCATCCAACGGTGTTTTTGATTATTCTTATTACAACTAGTAAACGTATCATCACCCTATCAATTTGTATTCATATAATCTATTTCATTGTTATCACCGACTCATAAACTTCCTTGATTGGTTTAATAATTTCATATGTATATAAATATTATTGTATAGTAGTTTAAAACCTGACTAAGGTCTAATTGAAAACAATATTGTTCACAAACAAGATTATATTTCAACTTTAACTGGATTTATGATAGAATGAATAAAATGAATTGTTTTGGGAATTTTTCAAATCTTATTTAATAAAGAAGATGATTGATTACTGTAGCTTTAGCACTGAATATAATGATTATGCAATTGTAAGCAACAAACTGAGTAAATTAAAATGCCTTAAAAATTACCTGAAAAGTAGTTGTTGGTTTCATCTGAATCAGATTCATGACCGAACCCAGTCAATACAATATCTGGGAGCGAAGATGCTCGTCGTGCAACAAGTATATGCTCCGGACAAATATTTCCATGTGATCGTCCTAAAAAGCATGTGTAGAACCATTTTAACGCTGAAAGAATCTGTTGACTCCACATCATAACAGAAAATTCAGTATATTCTACTCGACTGCACAAAACATCAATAAGACGTCCACCAGGAATCCACTGCATTACTGTTATACTTCGTGTCGGTTTAACTGCATCATCTTCTAACCAACCAGTTGACCAACCAGATGGTAATAATTGTCGTTGATTAGTGAAAAGATATGAGTTATGTTGTTCATTATAATAATCTTCAAATGAAGAATATATTCCACCACAAGATCCATGAAGAATAGTAAGCATTAGTGCTTCACGACGAGCTTTTTTCAGTAGATTATTGTCTTCTAAATTAAGATATGTGATTTTACTTAGTAATCTAGGTGGAAGAGATATGTTTTGATGTCGAACATTATTGAAATTCGCTCCTTCATTTAACATTGGATGAGTTTTTCCAAGAATAAGTTTTGTATATGTTCCCCTAAAAATATTAACGGTTAGATAATAAGTGATTAGAAAGGTAAATTAAATAGATTAAATTTGATCTATGTTTATCGAATAAAATCAATTCACATATGTATTACTTTTATTTATTTATTTATTTAAACACATACATATTGGTACAAAGGGCACCAGATACATATGCGCTACACAAAATAATGAGAATGGGGGGAGAAGGAAGAAGATGCGTATATATAAAAGAAGGAAAAAAAGAGAAAAGTAATGATGGGGGAACTGCAATGTACAGCCAGAAGAACTCTCTCAGTTAAGAAGATTATAACCACTCCTTATGAATAAAGTAAAAGAAGGTTACAACTGGCTCGCCACTGGCTTCTATTCTGAGCCATATCCGATAACGTCTCTAGCCACTGCGTTGCACCATCTCTCGGACTCCAGTCACGGGGTCGTGAAGGACCAACAGTAGCTAGTCCTTTGCAGCTTTCTTTCATACCACGACACCATGACACAAATGAATGAAATGACTAATTCTATGTATTACTTATTATTATTTAATTCACAAAACGTCCATACAAACGATATATGATTTTGTAGTTTTATTAGTTTCAATAAATTATATCCATTGAAATGTATTTTGATATTTGTACATGAAATAAGTTATATTGGATATCTGTTCAACTAAACAAGTTGTAAAGATTTAGTTAATTGCGGAACTCCTCAGCAGTGCGCATTCACGATCTCGTTGATAAGTTCCACGATAGGTTGAAACGACCGTCCAGTGCTTTTAGGTTTTCCATGGTGCTCTAGATTCGATTGACTCATGATTTCAACCAATAAAATTACTATAATATCCACAAAAAAACCTCTTCTGATATTGGTCAATATCATTACAAAATTTGCAATCGAAGAATCACTGAAAACAAGGAAACAATGAATAGATATTCTGTCATAGCTTAGAGCTCATCATAAATTCATATTAATGAACCGTATGAAATGTAACTTACATCCTTGATGGTCTTATGAAGAGCACGACAATATTCTTTCGCTAACCAGGGGTTTAATAGCCAACATTATCAGAAAAAGCTGACTAGATATATAGCATGGCAGTTGTCTAGTATCGTCTGCCTTACTTCCTAATAAGGTAATGGGATTTAATTAAACCTTTAAACAGAAATCTGTAAACAGACCACTGATAAGAGGCTAACCATTTTATATGTTTATGGAAATCAGTTAAAATGAATGTCACATGAAAATAATGACTATGACACATGTTTGAACAACAGTTTCTCCAATAAACATTTTTCAGTCATTAGTACTTACTTATTGATCAGACGAATTGGTCTACATATGGATTTTAATACATCTAAACTTGGAATTATCCCATTATATCGATTAAGTTTCTGTAAAATTTTGTCTGACGGTGGAGGTACATTGATTGACTGATCGATTGCATATTGTAAAGCTATTGGATGATCGCTTAATGCGTAGATATTTTCTGATTGACGCCAGTTGAAGATCCATTTTCGTTCATTGGGTGATAGAATAGTTGATGACTGATCCATAGAAACTTATCAGAACAATAGTAAAACATGAGATCATTAGCAGAGAAAAGATCATTTCTGAAAAATTCAATCATCAAATTAACAGATCTAAGACTTATTTATCAGATACTAATATTTAATTTGTTGAACACAACTACTTGATAGAAAAGAAATTGATCAGAACTTATAACTGTGTGATTTATTTAACTACCGACTAGTGGTTATTTGGTGTAAATACTCAAGGTATAGTAAATGGGTTGAATATTTACAAAGCGCAGTCGAATTCTACGTTCTAACCCTTAGAAAATATGTACACAGATTGCAAATATCTCTATCGTGCCTTAATAATATGGGTTGTTATACTGTCTTCGTTTTTTCTCTCTGCCTAATTTGGTTATTAAAGGACGAGGATTATTCATTGTAGACAGACCGGACAGCGTACTACAATAAGAATCGCTACATAACTATTTTATTAAATAATAGGCATGAAACCTGAAAGAATAATGTAATTTAGTAAATTCAATATAAATACTAATCAGATTTGTAAGTCTAATTTACCGTTAAGGATTTGATACACATTTTTATTGATTAAGGTCTTAACTTACCGATAGGTGTACGGAAACCAGAAGATGCAATGCTGTAATTGCCCCAACCGAATGCGTTTCTAGCGGATACACGGACACGATAATATACACCAGGTTTAAGATTATTAATAAGATAACGACAATCTACTGTGAATCCAAGCCGATGCCATGAAGGTGGTTCATTATCACGGTCTGATAACAGAGAAGAAATTATTAAAAGGTTACGTGTTTGGTAATATTGTTTAAAGAGAGTGTAGAATAAGCGAAACCATTAATTAGTAATTTACGTATTCTAACCATGCTAGAATAGTCTTATAAAATGCTAGTGTATGGAAGCATTACGAAAACTCTCTGGAACGTGATTAGAAAGTATATTTTATAGCTTAACTAGTAGAATATTAGTTTAGTAATCTCTAGCTCTGAGATTTAAGTAAAAGTCGATCGCTAGAAACGCGAGTTCCAATCCCATAAGATGCTCTGGTTCGCTCAATATTCCAGGTATGGCTTTCTGGCGATTTCCAGCTAGCACAAAACCTAAATCCAGGATTACCTGGTGACTGTCATCAAATGACTAACATCTTATTATAGTAAATACAATCTGGGAACACTTGTACTAGTGGCAACAGTGAGACTTGTTCATTTGAGTTTGCTCAGCACTAAAAGACTGGACAAACATGACATTGATTACTACTCAGTAATCAACCACTTAAAACATCTCAGTCTCATATGGGGCCAGTCGCTGTCTGGATATCTTCCAAAGATCTAACAAGATGACAGCTCTTAAAATATCCTGTGTAATTGATATCTACTTATTTGATCTCAAAACACAAATTTCTTATTTGCTTACCAATAGTTCTGAGAGGATCTCTGGACAAGTACCGAAAGATTATCAGTTAATGTCCCCAGACTAACTAATAGTGCTATAGACAAACATCATTGATTGGGGTATGTAGCAGATCCTTAAGCAAATCCTTAACAAATAGGAGTGTTGATCATTGTATTTTAAAGAAGCCCTCCCTCTCCAAAAGAGATTTGTAGTTCACGTGATATAATCATGGTGATTTAATTTTACTCGTTGATCTTGGTCATATGTTCTCTTCAACCTCAACAATTACACAAGCATATTCACAGTTCTTTTTACCATAATAATTATTTTTATCATTAATTAAAAGAAATAATGAAGACCCAAACACTTTAGCTATGAAAATCTTCTAGCTTTTACAAATTTCCAGTATAGAGTTGTGAAGATTGTCGAGTTTAGATTGATATCAAATTTATTAATCTATTTTATTGTTATCATTAGAATGGTAAATTTAGTAGTTTTATTATTGTAATTGCTGTGTAACAACGTAGGAATCTCGCGTAAATTTATTCTTATTGTTCAACTGATATTATCAATTCAGACAGGATGTAATTAATGAGTCATTTTCATTCTCCTAATAATTTTTGATCTCTTATCGATGTACTTATATAAGTGCTCTTTATTTATGCGTATTTTGATTTATGGTTTACCTTATTCTGTTTTTATTTGAATTATGCGTAAGTTCATAAAAAGACGGCGTATAAACAACTCAAGCAGCTTCAATTTTCACTCATGTGTATATGAATATATGAAATATTATATATTCAGCTATATTTCAAATTTGGTTTTTAAATACTGTGACTGTACAAGTAAAATTTAATATGTAAGACGGTGTTTGGCAGTAGTGAACAGGGGAAACCTTGAATCTTGAGTTATGATATTTATCCTCTTATTCTTTTAAACTGTTTTCGTTAGCAACAGTACAAATACACTGTAATCAATTACTGAGAATTAATCAATCCATAATGCTGCTTGAATTCTATAGATCAAGTTACAACGTGACTTCTAGTCAGTTAGTGACTTGACATTGTATGCAGTCCTATAGGAGTTGACTTACGACATGAATTTTTCACTGATAATGTCTCTGTATGTGACAATGGATGGTACAGGTTTAAATATCATGAGGAATATCTATTCCTTTAAAATGCTAGACATACTTAGTTCATGAGTACCAAACAGCTCGAAACCAAGCTTCAGGGATTTCTGGTGACTGTCTTCAATCAAATAACTCCTGAAATAAACGTTATCTGAATTTATATGTATATATATAACGTTTTGCATACATAAGCACAACTGTTGTCTATCACTGTCGAAATAATATTTTTATATATGCGGATATTTTTACCTGAATATTTGATATCAAGGCGATAAATCAGATCTTCATTCGAATCCGACGTTGAAGAGAGCCAACTAATCAATGCTTCTGTAGGACGAATATCGATAAGACCTGGTCGACCAGGGGGTTTCGGCATATCTGTAATAAAGAAAAATAAGTTTGATGTTAGCGTATTTCATGTATCTCACAAAAAAATTTAGAAAGCATAGATTGGGGAAAACTTTTACAATAGCGA
Organism: Schistosoma mansoni; assembly: GCF_000237925.1. Lineage (NCBI taxonomy): Eukaryota > Metazoa > Platyhelminthes > Trematoda > Strigeidida > Schistosomatidae > Schistosoma > Schistosoma mansoni. Next base: position 512,315 of record NW_017386059.1, read on the forward strand.
AACGATTAGATATTTGAAGTGATTAGGATTTTAATTTGTATGGGTATGGAGAAAACTTGTGACACTTAACTCATGATGCACAATATATTACTTATGGAAAAAAGGATTAATTAGATTAAAGGACAAATTAAGAAAAATTACGACAATTGAAACTTACCACTAAATAAAAGTCGTGCTTTTGTTCTTGATTTTCCAGCACGATTTCTTATCACGCATTCAACAACACTGCGATCTTGTTCCGGATGAAGATCACTTAAACAAAGCCATAACCATCCTCCTTGTTCCACACCTAAACTAACACCTGGACCATCGGAGAGTAAACACCCATCTAAGTACCATGCGGCAGCAGCCGAAGAACTAGTGATTTCATTAAAATTCCAGCCGATTGGATATATTTCACTGATAATTTCTTCATAATCACTAATACCATCTGGAAGGTAGGGAGCACTAGCAAGTTGACAAGTAAATCTTACTTCCCTTGTATGGACGCTGAAATATGCATCTCGAAGTGGACTAGCAAACACTGGAGCTAAATCAATAGAAAAATTGAACAAAATCATTACTTTACAAAATCACTATTGATTAAAACGGATACAGTTTTTATCAAATTTAAATATAAATGAATGAGGCAAGACTAAATTTTATGGACGACCTTTAACGAATCTTAAACGATCTTGAGAAATATTAGCCAATCAGAAGACAGTTAGCATACAGTAAAAATATATTATACAAAACTAAAAAATTAAAGCGGATACCGTTCTTTTAAATGGCTCAAAAACTTCTCAAGGTCAAATATAGGTTCAGAAGTTCTAAAATCATAGTGTATACGGTACAGGAACTCATCCATATGGCTCCATAGTAGTCGACCTCTAGAGCCATGATAAGGTCTCAAAAATTCTTTTAGCCTCGACCACATAGCTTCAGTGTTGTTGGTATGTTGGTATGGTTTAGGGTTAAGGGTTAGGGTCTTAACCTTAATCGTGATCAAGCGAAAAAAAGTCATTTGAGTACCACAGTTACAAGTATAGGAACTTCTTAATAATCCCTTCTCTTGTAGACGCTGAATTATCACGTCTTCTCTAAAATCCGCTGTAAACCGATAGTACATAAGCATCAGGTACCGAACTTAGCGCCATGACCTTGAAAACCCGCGAAAGCTTCTGATTGGCTGGTCCATAAAGTTTAGTCCCGCCGTTATTTCATATTAAGGAAACTTTAAATTGATCCTAAAAGCTCTTAATTTCTGTCAATTTCGATTGGTTACTTCACTGAAAAAAAGTAATAATCTCTTAAAATATGCCATTGAAAAACATGAGAAAATGTAAACTCAGTGATGAGTTTAAATTATCATTAATATAAAGGAAAGACGGATGTTTCACTCATTTAAGACTGAACAAGTAGAATATCATGGAAATGAATATTTCTCATTTTTGATTTAAGGTGCCTTTTACAAAAAAAATTTACCAAAGACGACCTACCACTAAATTTATTTCCAATTTCATTACGTTTTACTGAAGTAGTTTGATTTTCTTGATCATGATTCACTGATGATTTTTCTTGTTCTTTTAATAATGTATAAGTTGATTCCTCTAACAAAGTAGCTTCTGTTAGAGTATTTTGTCTTTGTAAATTAAATTTCTCCTCAATTATTTCTGATGCATCGGCTGCGGTAGGAATATTGGTGTTTGGTGGAAATATAAATTTTTCATCAATAAAATTACGTGTTTCATATCGATCAAGCAGTTGTGATTGAGATTCACTTTAAGAAAAAAAAGTTGGGATTATTTAGTCAAAGAAAATATTTTTCAAAGAAGTGGTATATAATAAATTCAACGGTTGTCATTATTGGATTCATATTTCTCACCCCGCTTGTAACTGGGAATACTCAGTGAAGTATTTAGAATATAAAATATACTAGTGAAATTTGTTGGTGCTTCTTGTAGAAGGAATATTTATTCTTTTTCAGTGAATGGATGACTACAAGAAATCTCTTCACTTATTCATCTCTTTTTCAAAAGTTAGAATCTCAGATTAGATGGTATGATCTGAATAAACCTTCATTCTCGTCTGACGTATAGAGTCCCTATATGTATACGTACTTAGTCCATGGTTTCAAATATTGATTGTTTTACCAACTCCAAGATGGGACAAAATACGTGAATAAAAACTTTTAAGTCTGATTAGTTATTGTACTTGATACTATGCTTGGACTGAAGAAGCAATTGTAGTAGTGTCTAGCCAATGAAATTTTAGTGATCGTTTTAGTGCATTTCAAACTAAAATGTGTATGTGTATATCTAAATAGAATGAAATTTGAGATCTGATCAATCAAAATGATATCCAAAATAAGTGTTCGCTTAATGGTTCATCTGCGACTGATAATTTGAGCCAAATTAAAGTTGATTTTATGTAAACTATAAAAGAGTTTTGAGGAGAATTACTTATCTTGCAGATGACGGTCATCACAGACTGACATTGGTCGGGATATCATTAGAAACTGGGGAGGATTGTATAATTGCTTTATCCTGAGTTTTTAATGTTACACCTACTAAGATCAATCTATGATAACCATCACCCACTTATAATTAGTTTTACCAGTATTTATAGTCGTCATTTACTGATATCATAATTATATCAAATGACTGTGAGTCATACACATTGAGTTCTTGATTGTCTGATTGGTTGGCTGAAAACAGGTAATGTTCAACAGTGCCCATTCTGGAGACTTGAAACCACTGTTAATAGAAATATGAAGGTGTCCTCCTATACACACAAATGTTGAAATAATAAAGGTCTATTATTATTTAAAAATCATTGAGTAGATGGTAAACTAATGACATGAGTTAGTGACCTAAGATTGGTTGATGAGTGAAGATAGAGACTTAGCTATCCTTGACGTAAAAGACGCAAAATACAACTGTAAACTCCTTGCTATTGTTGATTTCACTATACTGTATTCGGGATTTTACACTGCGTAAAGGTTATTTCGGTTTACATTATCTGGTTCTTAATGATTGATCGGAATTGTATATCAGTGTATCACAATGATCCAGTCTAGTGGTATGATAATAATCTACTGTACTATTTAAAATCGTAATCTATTGTGCCCAGTCTATTATTGTATCTACCAGTTGTATCACCTGAGAAAATGTAAATCTAATTAAATTCCTTTGTTACATCATGAACATATTGTAAATCCAAAGAATGATCCTAATAAATCAATAAAATAACATTGAGAATAAATGAATTAATTTTCACAAGTTGCTTGTTAGTAAGTAATGAGAAAATGTTTTAAATATTTGTTTTACCTATATGGCTCGGAACTTTCTCGTAAACCAAGAATTGATGATGATCTTGAAGAAAGTACACTTTCTGTATCTTCACTTGGAGTTGGTTGCCTTACCATAGAAGTTAAACGATTTTTCAAATCGGAATTATAATTTTTCTCATCACTAATAATGTAAACTGGATGCTGAAAAATTAAAAAAAATAATTAATATATACAATAAAATTATAGGAAATTTGTGAAAATAAACTTATCCACCTTGATCTCTGTAGATATTATGTTTAAAGTAAAATGAGGGTCACAGGATGTTATTTATAAATACACTACAGAGACTTCCCAGTACATCTGTTTGATACGTTAATATCACAATTGATTGATCACTGGGTGGTGATCAATGTCATGCGTTTCAAGTCCGTCTTTAGTGCTGATCGAATGCTATCGATCAAGTTGCAATGTGGCCACTAGTCTAGGTGGCTCGACACTACGTACACTATGTTGATCATTAGATGGTGGTCGGATGGGGACCTTTGGATACCCTGGACCCGGGTTTCGGGCTACTTGGCACTCGTTAGCACAGTGTACCTGTAATCTTGAGGGAACTGGTGCTCCCTGACGGATTCGATCCCGTGTCACTCACCTTCACAGTCAAAGACGTTACCACTG